>NW_025780503.1:0-22269 GCF_021130785.1 Homalodisca vitripennis | reverse complement strand
CCTGAAACTACTATTTGATAAAAGCACGTGACAAACCATATAACGCATATCTATATTCAAAATTCCATTCTAAAAATTGGCAGATACAAGATGTATTAAAAATTCTTATTTTGGGGTATTCTAGTCTTAACTCTGGAGAGCCTCTATATAACTGGCTAGACAAATTTTAATTGATCTCTGAAACAAGCGCAAGAGAGACAAAATGGCCTCATCAAATTCTTTCTTATTCCCCGCCATCGAACCTCGACCTTATAACAAATCAATTTTTCCGTACAGCTTTGTCGAGCTTGGAATTCCCTTCCTAACCATATTTAAAGTCAGTAGGGAGTCGAAACCGGTTTGCCGCCTTAACTGAAAAGCTAAATTGCTAGAAAACGATGTCAGCGAATGGGTTAGTTGGGGTAGTTTTTGGAGGACGGGATAGGTGCCTAGATGAATGTGTTGTATGACTTTTATTGTATGAATTGTATGGGTAACTAAAAGTCTTAAAATATATACTTTATTATATAATTTTTTGTTTTATTTTAAATGTAGTAGTTTTATTTTACTTAAGTTCTATATTATTATATGTAAGTTAGAGTTTGTAAGACAGGGCCTTATGGCCCTACAAATTCGCTCTTTTGTATATATATATACAAAATATAGTCATTTTACTTTGAAAACAACAACTCTATTCACCCTTTAATTTTATTTGAAAATCAGCTACTTTTTACTTCAACGTTTTAAATAAGCTTACGTGAGAACAGTTTATTTAGGAAATATACTAAAACCCCCGCTTGTGTAAAAATGTGAATCGTCCCTTAATCGTTCAACAACAAAAACTTCGAAATAAAACCACTGTGATGGTTCGAAAGTTTCCTCTTTAACATCCTCCAGATGCTTAGCGGCAACTATTGATTTAAAATGGCAAGATTCTAGTATTGTATGTACGACGACTAGAACTTGTGGTTTACCGATACCCTGCGCATTCTTCTCTCAAGCATCGGTTATCAACGTGAAAAAACTTCCTTATTTTTTTACAAATTCCATTGGGAAGAAACATCTCGGCTTACGGATAGGAAAGCATTGCAAATGAAATTTAACCTTAATTATAGTATTAATTTGGTAATACTAAATTACATCGACATTAAAAATAAGATGTCATTTAAAACACAAATAACTGTTTAAGTAAATTACATTAATAATAAGTAGTTATATTTTACTATTTTGGTTTGAAAATTTTCCCTTAAAGTACCATAAAATATAAATTAAATTAGAATATCTAAGAAATCACTACTACGGAATAAAGATCTATCCAAAACATTTACTACATCCTTTACTAAGAACAGTGAGAAGATTGTTATTATTTTGAATATTAAAGACCTAATTGTATCACATCACTTTAACTGGCTATATTCCTATTCAAAGGCCTGCTATTGTTGCTGATATATTATTACCTAATTGATGATGGATTAGCAAGCTTTGAGTGTTCTCTTGTGGATATTACTCGCTTGTATCCTGCAATACAATCATATTAGACGCCCTTGTACATGGTTATACGAAACGCTTTGTTATTGTACAGCCTTTGATTTCCAACTAAATTAATTTTGGACATTTTGTAATTTTAGCTGTAGTTATATTAGAATTGTAATTAGTTACAATGCTCAGATTTGTTTAAGTTGACATGTTTACCGCCAAATATATATTTCAAATAAAATATCGTTTATTGTAAGTTAATTTGTTACAAAATGTTACAGTTATTTTAAAACTACAAAACTGGTTCTGATAGAATGCAGGGTTATGTGAGAAAACATAAAAATTTGTTTCTCCTCTCTTTTACACTTGTTAAATTAATTTTATTACATTAAATAATACCACTACTGAACTATTTAAATATTACTGGTATACTATAATGAGTCATAAATCATATTAAACAATAATACTCGTACTAAAATTCCTGCATGTTATGAAATTATTGAATGTATTGAATTTACATTGTTACATATTGCCAGTTATACTGATATATCAAAGGCGTGCAAAATAAAACGTATGCAAAATACCACTCTAAAGGAGAAAGGTTGTTATTCCTTGATTCAGGTATAAAAAGGTTGTTGGAGCGCCTCAAGAAGTAAACCCCCACCCACCTTCATTACCGTCTTTTGGAACACAACGACACTTTTAACATATGTTTCCAGAATACCTCGCGTAAGATTACCATATACATAATGAAAACAGACGAAATGAGCTATAGAATATAGCAATAACAGAAAACACAAGCCATTGAGATTTGACATACATTTTTTTTAAGTTCTTGGAGATGGAGATTTAAAATAACATTGCAAGTAATAAATAACATATTTAATTAGTTTCTTGGATTCATCAACATACTAAGTGACAATACTATTTCCTATTTTTGCTACCCTCTCTACCCATACAGATATAATTCAGTCGGTGATTGAGAATAGCACTTTGTCGCACATTACAATTACTTTTAAGTATCTAGAAATTGATCTGCGAGTAGTTATTACACAGTTGTATGTTACAAATAAAACCTCCATGTTTAATTCAATCCATACAAACATTGTTCTATAAACAGCTTAGGTATTCTAAAGGCTACCATTCACAGTTATGATGAAATACATACATCTCGTTTATATTTCACCAAAATACATTTTCAAATAATTATTGTAAATGGAATAATATAAACTTTATACAGATATTGCCACTTTCTCAAAGGAAGATTTAAACCATTTGATTCATAATTACCAGAAAAAAATATCCTTTCAAAATCAAATAAACTGAAATGGTGATACACCTTTTCAATTTCTATGGAAATAAAAATAATCTGTAACGTTAGCATTGTTTTATGACTAAAAAAACATAATTGTTAAATTCCGATTCTAAATAAGCTAATCAAATCATTTCCCTAAAATTGTAAATAAGAATATAAACTTGAAATATTCAGAGAGGAAATTTGCAGTAAGCGTTTTGTCAAGACAAACATTAAACTTTATGTTTCAGCTTACAGGTAATGCAAAACTTTCTTCCCTTGTTGAGACTTAAAATTAGTGACCATTCATGCCACTCCCGGGCTAAGCCTCTAAAATATGTGTGGTATTAATAACTCGTTTGTTGGCCACAGTCATAACAGTTGTTTGTCACGAGCTTTGCAATTTTTCACACTGTAAACCTTTATTACTCATACTCATAAACAAAAATATAATGTGTATTGTTACAGGGTTGTGCTTGAATGAAAACAATCGGCGAACACTAAACTTCTACTAAATTTATTAATCTTACACGTAAATATAAATATAATATCTATTTAAAAACTAGGCTGGGCCTTAATTAAACTACTTGTTTTACAAAAACTCACTAACTGTCACTAATTTATTCTGTCAACAAATCCACTATTAGCTAAATTGACTATCTAATTCCGGTCTATTTAACAGTGACACGGTCGTGATCTGACACGATCACGAGTATTAGGACTAATTCTGTCACTTCACAAGTTCACTTCTGAAGGTCAACTCAACTCGCTGTGTCGCTACATCTCCATAAGGTCACTCGCGCTTCCAGAACGTTCAAGGCCAGACGAGTAGAAAAAGGTCACAGCGCCCATCCACCGCCCAGGCAAGGAGGGGCGGCGACCGCACCGGCAAGATCAAAGAAACCGGACCCAACCCGCTTCCCTTCCAACAACGCTATAATTCATCAAGTATCCCTTTCTCATTGGGGTTGGCCAGTTTGTCTGGAACATCCTCCCCTACACTATAGTAAAAATATGTATATTGTAAACTTTATAACTTGTAAGTAATTAAAATATTACTAAATTTAAATAATCTATACCTTTAATATAAGTACGTAGTTTAAAAGTAAAACTGCTGTGTATAATTAATTATAAATCAGATAAAAACAAACATTAAGAATGAATCCCTAACTTCTCAAGAAATTTACTTCTTTAAGTCCTTTCTGATCTTCATAATATTACTCTTGCACAATGAAAAATAAGATTCCTTAGATGGCAGAGAAGCCATCATGCAAATACAGAAAAGAGTTGTCACAGAACATAAAATAAAATCATATGGCCACAGGTCTTTATATAGACCTTTTGTCGAGTTAAATAAATACTAAATAATTATTTTTTAATTATAAAAAAAGAAGTTATGGATCAATCAACTTTATCAATACAACTGATGACAATATTTTTCAATTTCAGCACTGATGACAACTCTTTTCCTCTTTGAGAGAATTGCCCGACGGTACAATTCGCTAACCCAATGAATCCAATCACTAATGCCTTAGCTTGCGTTATCCTTTCAATTTTACATCTACGTTGTGAGACAACTCATTTAGAACGGAAACGTTTACTACTCTAGCCTTAAAAGCCGGTTGTAGTAAATATATCTTGAGTTTATTTCGATGAGAATAATGTTAAACTTCATGGAGCTTTACGCACTTATTTTTTATACTTAAGAGTTATGAGTGATTTTCTCATTTTAAATATATAAGTAAACATGTATCCAAACCCTTTTTAAATTTGTCGGTATCTTTATGGGTTACTCAAAGAAATCTCAAACTTTGTTAAACATTATTCTCAAGTATTCACTTTGCGACGTAACTAAAAATCCGTTTTTTGTATTTGTTAGTTATTTCTTTAAAATGAGAATCTCCCATAATGGTACGATTAAAAATACAGGCGTAAAACTACATGAGACAGAATTTTTCTTAAGGGAAATAACTGAAGTCCATTTTACTACAGCTGACTTTTAAATTGGCGTCATAAACCAGTTTTAACAGAGAAATAAACCTTTTTTTTTCTTGAGATGTTTTATTTTGAAACCTGAAGAAGACCAGCTTTGTCAGTACAATGACTATAGGTATTTATTTTTATATAGCTGTTAAAATAATTTTTTCATCAGTAATCTTATATCGATCTAAATTCATTTTAAAAATCTAAATTGAATCATAATCATACAAGTAATATTCGTAAATTTTTAAATTTTAAAAATAATAGAAAGTGTCTTTTTCTTCAAACTAAATAATAACAAAATTAAAAATATATTAATACCGCTATATTATACCATCTGATACAAGTACATAATTCTGAGTATGTACGAATTTCACTCATAATAATTTCTGAAGTGTATAATGATATCTATTTAAAGTGTACTACCTTTTCGTACTTCTAGTTTTTAAACCGACCTCAAAGGATAGACGAGAGACTGGTTCTCGGGGAGTAGTTAAGGTTGGAATCTAATTACATGTAACTACCCGGCAACAAAGTTTAAAGAAAACTATTAACTTTTTGTCTTGAAAGTTTAGTTTTCTCAGTAATAGCTTTTCAAATCTCTTAGTTATCATCACACTTTAATTAAACATATTGTTGGCATTCCAGTTCTTTAAAATAATTTAGAGAAGTTAGATGGTTGGATACAATGTATTTTTGTTGGTTAAATATAAAAATCAATACTTTTTATATTTTTACTATATCTTTGAAATCTAATTATTCATTATCTAAATATGAATATTCAAGTTGCAGATTTATAAAAAGTTTTAATGCCTGAGAAAAGCAATCCTTGCTATTTTTTCACAGCAACAATGTAACATAAACATGTTATAACTGAAGAAGGGGGTAGAAGAAGCCCTAATAAAATAAATCAAAACAAAATATTTAAATAGGATTTTAGCAGCCAATCATTGCACCATAATTAAAGCTACATAATATTAAAAATATATTCAGCAGTGAATATAAATTAATATATTTTTAAACCGAATTTTTTACGACTGATGTACGAAAAAGAAAACAAGAGGCCACGGTATATTAAGCACAAAAAGAAAACATATACAAAAATTACTGGGTTACCCTAAATGAATACGTACTTGTAACACAACAAAAAGTTCAGTACATACTACTAGTGAACTATAACAGGTGTTAGGACATCGCTAATGTTCATGCAAAATTTTAAATATATAGCTCATTTCATTGGGCTATATGTAAAGTAAAGTAAAGGCTACGTAGCCCTCTCTAACACTTAACCTGGGTACCAATGGCTTGAAGTAGACTTCCGATCACCACCAATGACCGGGCAGGTGGACCGCTTGCAAGTACAGAATTGCCCAGCAATCACCCGTCTAAGCAGCAGCCACGCTAGAGGTTGCTCTATCCGGGTATTTTGCGATAACCGTTGTACCCGCCTACACTGCGCCATTGGCAGCACGATATAAATGCACATGTGTCGCACTCAGGTTCTATAAACCCCAACCAACAAGATCGATCTAAAAATGTTCACTAGCGTTCAATGAAATCCCATGAAGTAACATTTACCATCATCGAATTTGTGTTTTATACGCCAATATTGTGTTGCCATTACCTATAAGACCTATGTAAAACTGTTTTACAGATAGACAGACAGAGTGAAAGACAAAATTTTCAAACTCTTGATCGTTAGGCTTCGCTAATGCTGAGAGAATTAGATTATGACAAATACAAAGTAAGAATACAAAACACTACGAAACTGGCTTCGCTGAGGTTTTACACAATATTTATAGTCTATAGCTACACGTGTTATAATGTACCCTGTAAAAATTCCATACGATTGGACTCATTTTATAAAAATCTATATATAATCTGTTCTTATATCTCTTTGCAATTATGGTTACCTATGAAACCAATGTTAATTATTCACTAACGTCTAGCCAGATCTTATGGGATGACATGCATCTATCTAGAAATGAAGCCTCGTGAGAATTATAAACTTAAAGGTCAAATTGAGTAGACAGACAGACAAGGATGAGCATGTTCCAGTCCCCTCGAGTGGTAAGCTTGGCTACGCTCAGCCAATGCAAAATAAACTAATTAAAGTATTTTTAAACACCAATCTCGTTTTACCATCCACAGTCCACTGTATCCAACAAATATTGCAATTAAAAAAATCAAACAGCACTTGGAATGTACAGTCGGGTGAAGGTGGACTGTCACCCAGAAGAAAAGTTGGGTGGAGTAGGGAAGCAGTAAGTAGACACACACTAACATCAGATCAGTGGGTTGCAGTGATTTTTTTTCGTAGCAGTCCTCACTGCGAAGATAGAGGCGGTCGCCCGAGATAAGAAATTGTGTAGTAAATGATGACAGAGTGGAAATACAAAGATCTATAAGTTTGATAAAACTTCCTACCCAACTCTAGGGTTATTGTTATATTCTGCTAAACAAGTATTTATCAATTTATATGCTTCTGATACTGAAACCTAACCTTATATTGTCCGTTAATAATTGGCTACGGATGATTAATGTATTGGACACAAGATAGTCAGAGTAGATCAAAACTTTGTAATTAGTTTACAGTCACTGTTGTCTTGCGATAACCCAACTTTAACTATACCTGTTATATTTTAATACACCATAATACCATTTGTATACCTTATAATTTATATTTATACACCAGTAGTCACAATCATATGAGTTATATTGGTCGTATTACATTGTTGAAAAACTGTATTAAATGCATTTTTCGTACTTTCCCTTAAAATATAATTGTGATTTAAAGGTCAAGTTATACAAGATGGCCAGTATTATTGTTAGCACAATTAACCGAACAAGCAATCGTAAGACTACCTAACTTTGGTTTACGTAGAAATGATCGAAACATCCGGTCAAAAGTCTACTGGCCATGTGATCAAACATGCAATTTTCTTTTACTTTACATCGCATGTGCATTTTCTTGATCAATTTGCATATGTACACTGTGGGTACATAACATTGCGTAGCAATAAAATAAACATTGTGTTTTTTACTGACCTCTGTTTCAATGTTTCCAGCTTAAAAACATTACTTTATATGACTGAATCTCAATGTTTTTTGTGTGATATGATTCTACAACTTGACTAGGTACCATATTAGTTTTCCTGTTCACACAAACATCCCATTTTAACAGAGATATTTGGAGCAGCGCGTTTTGAAAAATTTTATAATGACAGTCAAAACCGCACAATCCTAATTAGAAAACTTAACTTCTTTATTTTTGGTTCTCTTACAGAGTTGATTTTATCTGTTTTTAATAATAATAGAGCGACTAACAATTTATTTATAATAGCATAATGCTACAAAGCAAACATGTTCAACTTACTATTTCAACAAAACTCGGTCATGTAGAAATCACATTTATCCACATCAGTGTAAAATTAAATATATGGATATTCGCTTTCTGTAAACATAAGTACTGCAGGTATACAACAACCACAGTTGGCATTTTGTTAAAACGCAAACTGGTAGAAGAAACTGGCGATATGGTTAGAAGTTTTTAATGAGGCCGTTCATCATTTTAAAATTGCACAGAGTCAGCTGGACCTTGTAGCTGCAACAAATGCGGAAACATCCGTCTCGTTTCTCCAAGTTGATTAAAACTCTCTAACATATCTTTAATTCGTCTCTTTCGTAATCTCTCTTTAATTTCCGTAAGACTCTGACTAAAAAGTAAGCAATAACAATTTTGAAAGAATGGTTGAAATGTAATAGCTAATAATAATGTTGTTTTTTTTTTTTTATTTAATTTGTGTATGCAGAGAAGTGAATGCATTTTTATGTTACTGCTTAATAGTCAAATGTTGTTCATGTAGGAAGTTGCACGAAAGCTTTTGCAAATCAAAATTGAGTCAGAAGGACATTAGGACATTTTAGAACTTTTAGGATTACTTTATATATTTTTGAACACATCCAACACTGTTCTATATAATATTTATATTTACACTAAACAAATAAATCTAAATTTATCAAAGTTTATTAACTAGAATAAAGAAATTCAATATATTGTTAAAACTTGTTCAACGTGAATCGGCTAGCTACCACAATCAGCTAAACATTTAATTACTTTGTTGATCTATTTCAAAAGGTAACAGCTTGGTAAGGTAGAATACAACAAAGGTAATTGAATAAATTAAAGCAGGATTTGCTTTGAAACGTAACAATGCAAATTAAAATTACTATTATTGTCTTTTTCTATGCAAATTACTGCTATTGAAAACAATAAAAGAATATTATATACTGTTAACATATTATTTATTTTGATAAAAACTTGTTATTGCATTAGTCACTCGAATAATTAAACATTCGGTTCAATATAACCAAGACACTTGTTTCATATAGCTACACTTTAATGAACAGAGCATAAATAAAAGTGTACTACTATCTCGGGCTTGATTAAGCAGAAGACTGTTTCATAAAAATCATATTTGCCCCAATTTATGACGAGATAACCACAACGCAAAGTGTAGTCTAACAGGGTTCACTGAAAAATGCCAAGTCTATAGCTTATTTTATCAGGCTACATGTGCTAATGTGTGATCAGATCATACTTAGTTTTGTTTCTATAATTTATCTTCCAGCAATTTCTTTCTTACTGCCAGTATGGTTACCCCATAAGATCAATATAATCCATGAATGCTGGCGCTTCAACAACAAATCCTTAAAAGTGGCGTGCACCATCATGGAACTCGACGATGCTTATGTAGAAATAAAAGCTTTATAAAACATCTTTATTGCCGTAAGGCATACATAAATAATTTTTCCAGCTCATCCGGTGATAGGCTTTACTTCTGGACAGCCAAAAAAGAGGCACATAATATCGCATGGACGTCTCAGAATTATAATAGCACTTGTGTGCAGTAATAGTTGCGGATCAGCTGTTTTTCTGATTGAGGAGGGAAAGAAAGACGACTCTCTCATAAAGTTAAATAAAGTAAATAATATCATAATATGATATATTGCAATCATTATGAGCAGAGATTCTTCAGATTCCTCCATAATGGCTGGCTACCAAACATCGCCTTATATTTCACTTAGGCAAAACGTCTTGTAAAAGCTAAATATAATTTAACAGTTACTCAGAAGCTAATGACGTATTTGAATCGAGTTAAAAAACGTATACACACATGGTTGTTATTTCCGGATTCGGATTTCTCCACATCAACAGGATGTCATCATGCCTGACTGACTCTTAGGCTCCCGGAAAGGTATTATGACTCTGTTACAGTGCAAGACACGTGATCCTAACAATAGTTACCTAACAATCCTAACAATAGATATGAAAGATCAGTGAATCGGAGACACTGAGGAAACAAATAAATCTCTACCAAACAATTCATTGCCTATTTATTTTAAGTTTGTCAAGCTAGAAAATACGTTATCGTTTAAAATTTTTAACCCTTTTGATACCCTTCTATTTCAACCGTCATCAAATCCATCTCTACCTCCACTAGGACGTGTAATAATCGATTAATATATTAGGAAACTTTCTCTGTCAAAATACCACGTTGTGTGCTTATTTAGTACAATTTGGATCTAAGCTTTTACTATAAATTCTGTTTAATAGTATTATATTATAGACAATAAGGAATGTTATAATTATTAATATTTGTCTTCTTATAAATAGTAATCAAGCTTTGTAAAGCTAAATATCTCATTAGAAATCATAATCCTATTACTCTTCAGTTTGTACTATGTTGTGTTAATCATAGTTGTTATTCACATTTGCTCAGTAAGGCCTAAATAAACCGTTAAGAGAGAAGGTTTAGAAACTTCTTAACGGCTCCACACTCGCTTTGAACATTCATTTATCTTAAGTCGATGTTCCAATTTCCGGTTCACCAAAGTGGAACTTACAATAAGCTCCTTATTGGAAAAGGCAACAATGAAATTACTATCAATTTTGTACCGTTTACATTATACATACTTCGTTCGTACTGAATTAAAATAAACATATAACAATAATAATGCAAATACACAAACGAGTTTTAAACAAATTTTTAGAAAATAGGTTGAATGTATAGATTATTGAAACAAATAATTTTACCGAAACAGGATTTTCTCACTATACAGGATCTGCAAGAGGCAATAAAAGTTATATACTGTTTTTTTTTTTTTTTTCAATAATTGTTGGGTTGTTCATTTTATCATTTTTCTGAGTAAATCTTTAATAAAGAATATTTTTTTAGACTATTTTGTGGGATGTAGTTTTCAGGACCTAATTTAAGTTTTCTACACTACTCTTTCAGTATTATTAATCATTTTTTGTCTAAATTCATTTTGAATTAAATGTTTTTCTACAGAATCTGTATTCCAATTTTCGAGAGATTTTATTAGAAACATTATTTTTATTCATTCCATGCTTAATTTTTATTCATTTTTTAACAGAGGCTATATTTCTTTATTGTCAGATTACATATTCATTGGTTTTACATTTATTTTTTACAGATTTTTAATTAATATTATTTTTACAGAAATACCACAGGATATCAAGACTGAGATTTCCTGTATAGCCTATTTCCATAAATGATATCTATAACAGAGGTTTTACACAAATTTATTGTAGTATCCGAAATTACACCAGGAATTACGTATTATTATTTACTTACAGCATTCAAATTTTTATTATATTATTTTTGGATTAGAAATCGGCGATTGGAATTGGCAGATTCTATGACAAGTACCTAAAACACTGCTTTAGACATTCTTAAAGGTATAGTTTACAGTTACTGTAATGAATATGAGTAAGTAAGGAAATATAAGAAAATGAAAAATTAATATATATAAATATTTCCATTGTGCAGTTATGGAATTTTTGTAAAACTTGTTGTGTAGCTAAAGATTATTTATTTCCCTATAGTAACCATTTGTTGTAAATGTTCTAGATGAAGTAGTTAACGTCTGCTGTAATATTACAATGTGTAATCTATATGATAAATATAGCCATTCAGGAGAACTAAATCATCCTGAATTTTTATGAGAAGCAGATGAATTACCAATGAACTGAGCAGCCTTGTAATACAATGTTTGTAATTAAAAATCGCCGTTCTAAATTACAATGAGTTAATTGATTTGCTATGATCTCACTAAAAATATTGCAAAAATTTTCTTTTAAGTCTCCAAGCTGATTTGACTGATGTCAACATCACAGTTACAAAGGAAGGAAAATCCAGTCCAGTCAGTAAACTTTATTGAGTGCCGTTAACTTTTAGTTCCGTTTTATAATTTTTTTGCTTTCCAAGAATGAAAACTATATACTATGGATGTTATCAGTAGTATACAATCTGGTTGTATCCTGGAATTTTAAAATCTAAATGATAAAGAAGTAAACTGTTGTGGGTTAAAAAAATCTTTTAGGATAGACATTTATAAATTGGTTTACATTGTAAACAAATAGTTATAAAACAGACAACAAAATAATTTGGATTATATTTTGTTTGACCAATATCAAAAGAGTGGTTGCACTTTCTAAATATTTATGTATATAACTGTTTTGTAAAGTAAAAAGAAGCTACGCCAAAAACATGAGGTGTACCACAAGCGGGTATTTACGAAATTGAACCCAGAGAGTAATGAGTACGAGGGATTTCCCCTCTCTCTACACAACCTGTCTCTGGCTGAGATTGTTTTGGTAATCCTGCTGTCTCATTGCGGGAAACTGACATCTACACCAACAGATTGTATGTTTTTTATATAAGACTTTAGGTTGGCTTTTATAAGTATGAGGCACTCATTTTAAATATAATTATAAACCAGGTAATACAATTTTTAAAATAAGAAATAAACCGTCCACAAAATGTAAGGAAATAAAATGTAAAAAATAATTTAATTAAAAAAAATGTGTTATGTAACTAACGTCAATTCCAAATTTTTACAATATATTAACGTTTTTTCTCTTAGTCAGTAATCCAAATGTAATGTATAATGTTTTATATACAATACACGGAAACATTCACGATGTTTATAACTTTACATCATAGAAATAACATACATTACATTCACTATTGTAATTGAATATTGTGATAACAATGTTTCTTTTAGAATTAGAGGATTCTAACAAATTCAGGTTTGTAACTTTTGGAATAGATATAATTGTTTCACTATGTAGGTTTTAAAAATTGGTTTTGTACTGTTTAATTAAGTAAGTACAGTAGTAATTATTGCTGTGGCATTTTATGTTTGCCTTTTTAAAATAATACTAAAATTAAAGTAAAAGAAACAGCATAACCCTTAGTTTTAGTAAATATACCACGACAATTCCTATTTTAACATAATGCTTAGATAGTACGGCTAGACCTAACACTACCACTTACTAGGTATAGCGTAACACTAACAAATTCTGTTTTCTTGTCCTGAATTATCTTTGATATAACAAATCTATACAACGTATTTTATAGTATAGGACATCGTAGTGTCCCGCTATTCTATATTACTAGAGTGATTGTTATAAAACATAATAATATTACAATGCTATGCAATATATACGCCGCCAATATTGCATTCTAATACAGACAGCTAAGTTGAAATGTGTCTGCCTGTCGAGATCAGTGGAATCTCGCAATATTTTCCCCACAATATAATATAACCGTCGTATAGAAACCTTATAGGTACTGATATTACAATGGGTAGTTCCAACAAAGTCCCGGGTCGGTTTGATAATATTTTTCAAAATATTTAAATAGAGGCTACAAAACCTCTACACAAAGTTACTCGGGAACCATAAACAAAATCTAATTTATAACATACATTTCAGCCTCATCCGCTACTTCCTCAGAGGCGGGCGGCCCGCCTAGGAGTCAGAAGAAAAACTCTTAAATGTAAAAGCATAGGTTGATTTATGCATACTCAAATTAAAGGTCTTTTATTAGTAGAGGAGTAGCAGAGAAAGCCGCAAAACCCGAACGCCTCAACATCTGGATGACTGAGATTCAAGAAGATGACTAGCCTGTTCGAAAGTATGGCAAGAAGTTTAGCTAACTTAGGTTAATGTAACAAAAATACAACTGAACATCTTTAAAAAAAATGCTAAAAAATTAGTGTAGACACATATTTGTGGCAAGGAACCATGTTAAAAATTACATATGTTGACACATCAGGTAAAGATTTTCAATACTAAATAATGCTGCTATGATTTTCTGATAGAATAATTCGCTTGAGATGCGGTTTGTGGCATTCAAAACAGTAAGGGCTATTACCTTTAGAAAATTATGTATCAGACAAGGTATAGGCAGCTTCCATTAAGAATATTCACGATAACCTCTCGGCTAGGACGTCCTCCCCCCCGTTGGTGTGGACATAACAAAACATTGTTCGCAAAAAGTAGATGCCCAATCTCTAGTCAGCGCATATGTAAAAGCAGGTTTTCAATATTTATATATTAAATTGATTAAAGAGGATATATTTTGTGGTGTTTCCAGACATGAATGATATCACCCTAGTATATACCATATATATACTACGGTATATTATAGTATATTAAATAGTAAAGCCTACCAACTACGTGTTGTGCGTGTGTGTGTGTGTGTGTGTGTGTGTGTGTGTGTGTGTGTGTGTGTGTGTGTGTGTGTGTGCGTCGCGTGTGTGTGTGTGTGTGTGTTGTGTGTGTGTTGTGTGTGTGTGTGTGTGGGTGTGTGGTGGTGTGTGTGTGTGTGTGTGTGTGTGTGTGTGTGTGTGTGTGTGTGTAGTGTGTGTGTGTGTGTGATGTGTGTGTGTGTGTGTGTGTGTGTGTGTGTGTGTGTTGGTTTATTATCATAATGCATACTGTCAGCATCAAACGCCTTCGCTAATGCTTTGATTACGGTCCCAATGCACCCAGTGAGATGTTGGCGTAGGGGGCTATAGTTTTGAGAAGAATGAGCTATATGGTTCTATTATTCAAGAATGCAATAAAAACTGCATGAATGTCAAAAAAAAGCAACTTATTTTTTCATACATAGGGACGTATACAAAATCTTTGGCTGAGCTCGACTGGACAAGCATTAGCATTTCTATCTGTCTGGCCGCACAAAATCTCAAAAGGGCAAACTTACGCCTATAGGAACCCTGAAGTTTGTGTTAATAGGTAAATCTGACACAGGCATCAGAGATTGTTGATGAGACATGTAGTTGAAGTACCTTTTATATTAATCCAATGGGTTAACCATGGACAAACGAGAAAATCCCTAGAAATAATAAATGTTACAAATTAACTGAGTACAGAATTATTTGAATTATTCGAAGTCAAATAGGAATATTCATGTAGCCCATAGGCACTTAAAATTTTCAGTATGCAGCCTGATAGAGCTAGTTTTTTCGACATTTTAAGCTGTAAATTTTTTAAGAACTGTTTCAGTGTTAATCCTTATAGAATAGCGTAAATTGATACCATGTCGATAATGCAATCTGATTCAAAGTGTTGCAAGTGTTAGCTCTAACTTCTCATTATTTCTATTTAGTATTTAAACAACTACTTAAAACTACTTTATAATTGTTAGTACCTGGACATCTACATATATACTATGTTTTATACAAAACTAATATTTGTATTAGTAATTCAGTTAATCAAAACCTGAAGTTAGAGAATCAAGATATTATGATAATCCCCCCGGGCGGCTGCACGAAATTTAGGCTTATTTTCAAATTTCCTCTATAACGTAAACCGCCAATACACGCCTTCTGTTCCATTTGTTGTTTTGATTTACGGCAACATCATTACCAATTAAGTATACCGAGATACCACATGACAGGTGTCTGCGTACACATATTATGTAATTTTAGCCACCAATATAAAATTACACAAGTGAGAACCACATTGTCAGTGCATCGTGTTGCTAGGAAAATGATTAAAGTACAATGCTGGCGTATTTAATTCAATGTTAAGGTGCTGATGATGGTGAATTGAACGAAGTATTATTATGTAGAAACATGGGTGGGAATGTCCATTCTTTTTTAAAGTGTTTCGAACTCGCGTAATAAAATACGTGTCAAATTGCAGGCCTATGAGATGCCATTGAGGGGTAAATGCATTTTTTGGTAAAAGTGAGTTCAGAAGCACAGGCCAATGAGCAAACCAGCGTTAAGGATAGTAGAAAATTATCGGTAGTACAGAGTGAGATAAGCTGAAAATAGTGACATAGATGCTGCTATCTAGAAGATATTGTGACAACAATCTCAGACAATCAGACTGAATTTCAAGTTAATGGACAAGTGGGATCAGAGAAACGTTTCAGAAGCCAAGTGGTGTGAGATACCCAGCAGTGTCTCAGTTGGCTTCCAAACAAAGACTGGATTTGCTTAGTTTGAGGCATCAAATGACATGCGGGACGCCATCTCTATTCTTGGAAATGGAGCATTTGAGTTCTTCTGAAGAGCCGCATTGTTCCGCATTTCGTTATAACACAATTTTGTTATGGAATTGTTGAATTGTAACTTTATTACATGTTCCCTGCGTGCACAAACAAATGAGTGTTATGGCACTTGGTTATAAAATCATTTCTCTACCCTAAAATATTAGTATCAATACCATCTAAAAAAGATAAATTGGTGAGATAGTAGGATTCAATGGTCCATAAATATAGTCTGTTTTTAAGGCCAAACTAGCTTTGATTTGGCATAACTTATGTAACAGAGTAAGTTTAACTTTAGCTACTTCGGCATGAAAACAGTTGATTTTCCTTATTGAAAGTAATATAAAAAACGTCATCTTTAGTTCTAGCAGGACGTGTTAATACAGTAAGTACGGGATCCTTATATTATTAGTTAGCTTCATATTTCTTATTTTCGCTTTTTATTTTACTATTTTTAAATTAAAATCTGGAGTTGATTCCCCTTACATTGGAGGGTTTATTCCCTCATTGTGTGCGCTAGACACAAATTATAAAACAAAAGAAAAACAGGACATCGTTATTATTAGGCGATCTTTCGCTCATAACATTTTTCTTTATTATCTGATTTTTACCTATAGCACTTTTTAAGTATCGCGTACTTTCCACAGAGTCACAAAATTACAATATATTCATATGCGAAGTACCACCGGTAGGCTAAAGTATAACATTTACCCTGTTTTGTGATTAATAAAGTTTTATACATAGAAGGTCAGTTCAAAAACCCTTATGCGTTTTAAAAATAAACATAACACATTTATAATACTTCACAACAGAAAAATTCAATTTTCTAAATTTGTGTGAACACAAAAAACATTAAGACAGTGCATTTAAATTAAAAAAATTATATTGATATATGTACACCAAGTAAAAAAACCGTGGGCTACGTAAAACTTAAGTTTAGCGCTACAAGTTTCAATAAACCGATAACTTACATAAATATTTATCTAACCCCAGTCATAAGTGTCTTGAGCTTCCAGGAGATGATGGGGATGATCCAAGACAATGACCTAATGAGGCGCTGGAATCGTCAGAAATGCGACAGGCATTGAGACGAAGAGCAATTAGCTAACGTTGAAGTCCTAATGGCGGAGACAGCCCTGAAATCGAGCGCCCTAAAGGAAAAGGCTCATCGTACAAGAAGGTATTGGTGATAAAAAGGAAAAAGGGCGTCCCATATTGAGAAATAGTGGTCTGTGAGTATAAGAGAGGATCGGAAAGGTAGACTTTCATGCAGCGCAAAAACAATAACTGAGTTATGTTCTATCATCCAGTGCAGGTATGAGGTGCTGTAATGATTAAGTTTAGCAGTGATCGAACACACGGTCTCATGAGTGTATGATTTTCAATGAATACTGGGCACTCCATTGATAACTAGGAGATTCTTTACAAACAAGTGATCTTTCCTGTTTCAATTTCAGTTGCTTACCAAATGAAGTAGTTAAGAAAAAAAATTTAATGGCAAAAAAAAAGGTAATGAATGTGAGTTCGTTCAGTACAGTTTTGGGGGGATAGCAGTAGTATTGCAGAAAAAGATTCTTTGTAAACAAACGAGCTGTGACATATCATAATCAGACGGACTGGATTATGTTGTTCAAATAAAAGCTAGCCAAAGCTACTAGGTTGGGCTGGGAAGATCTCCTCCAAGAGGATTTGAGAGGATAAACGCATCATATCGCAGGTAATTAAATCTACCTGATGATTAAAGGTTGATGAGCGTAATCAGGTCCACATTCGGTCCTTTCCAGTTTGACACAAGTCACTAATTCTCGTAACGCACAAAATCCGCCCATAGTTGCGTCTATTTAGATTTCAATAAGTTCTAAACTTGAAGTATTGGATGTTACAATAAGAGGTATAAAGAATCGAGAGGGCAGTGGCCAAAAAAACAAATAAATCTTCTGTAAAAGGAAAGTCTTTTTAATCGTTCACACTTTTTAACACTAAATTCAATAGGTACAGCTTCAAAAAACGCTCAGGCACTGACACTTGTAACACATGTAGAGTCTCTATATGAAAGAAATTCAAATGGGCGGACTCATAGCAAAAACAAACCCTGGTGCATGGAAATCTGAAGCTTCTCCACCAAGAAGGAAATTCACACCTTTAGAAAAGGCTGGAATAAGTATGGGCGGTGTGTAAAGCAAAAGAAGAACAGTGACATTGGAGTAAATCAAGATGAGTCCAAAGTTTGTCATCAGTCCTTGTGATCTCCCCAAAAAACATTACCAACACCAGTTTCTGCAATGTAGTAAAAGTATATTATAGTCGGCAATTTGTGGACATATAACCTGTGCATACACAATGCATGTACAGGAGAAACAACTATGGTTCATGGTGGGATGAAAGCCAATATTCTAGAGGCTGCCTAGCAATAGCTTCTTGCATATTAAATTTTGTAAACATTTTTGCACCCTACAGTTAATCATTTCAACGCTTTTTAGTGGACAACTGTGGGGGACAAAAAAAGTCTCTCTGACTGTAAAGTTTGGGTCATGGTTAACACAATCAACAAAAATTAAATTGTTTGAGCCATAAATTCTTTGTTCCGGGTCATTCTTTTAATGAATGTGATAGGGACTTCGGTGTGGATCGAGAAGGCCAAGAGATACAACTCATGAGAGATTTTTATTCCTCTTCAATGGAGTGAGATCATCGCAAAGAGCTAGTAAAAAGTTCATGGTAGTCAAAATGGCAGATGAAGATTTTATTAAATTGCAGCCAATATTGGCCTATTTTTTGTCAAAGATATAGTAGGGAATCAGTAAATTTCATTGGCTAAAATTCAGAAAAGACCAAACCATCGTCACCCTACATTTTTATAGTTCTTCCTTTGGTAACAGAAAACGTTTTGTTTTGATAAAATGAATATTGCTGCCAAAAACATAGTCAATAACAAAAGAAGCAGCAGTCCTTCCTCCACTTGGAATCAACAGACAAAAAAACAAAAATTCAGTACAAAAAATTACCTTGACCTGCAAAGCCTTTCTACCTTTCATACCCACCGATTCACCCTATGATTTTTACATCACACTACCACATCTTAAGAAAGGTGAACGTGTAACTAAGCCAACTACTCGCCTAACACCAACTCAGGCTGGATTTTGAAAGGAAGACAAATGAACCCCTTGAAAAACGAGGAAATAGAATTTGATAATGTAAAATGGAGTCTGAAGATGAAAGCAACATGTAACATATTGAACTTAAGTTGTGAACCTGAATCCCTCTCAACACACCAAGTACATACACTGTATACCAGTTACATGTGTATTGAAAATTAATGGTTCGTCTCACCCAAAATGCAAGCCAATCTCGTTGTCATAGCCAAATATCCTCAGCTGTTAACGTCAAGAAACACAATTATATTGTATTCATTATTTTATAATTTTCATTCATTTAGTCATCTCTGTTTGTAATACATATCATAAGCGTTTGTTCTCATTTACTTATAAAAGAAAAACTTTATTAGTTGTGATTTTTTGATAATACAGTAAATTATAGAAAAACTTTGTTGTAAAGTGTTATTAGTACTTACTTTTCGCTGAGTATTAAACATTCTTAACACCTTCAGCCCGACGGGATAAATGAAACATCAATATTATTCCCCACACCCTCAAAACGCCGCGACGTGCGCCACACGCCGGTGGCACATGGCCGATCAACCCGCCACCCAAAACCCCGACGTGGCGCCACGCCTGTAGGTTACACATTCTTATACAGGCATTTTATGTTTGGTTTTAAACTAAAAACCACGAGCCGTAGTTTTATCAACTTTGTTTATAAGATGACTTTGTCGATAACATAGTGGAACCTTTTACTAATGTGGGGCTCCAGTGCGCGGTGGCGCACGTCGGGTTTGTGATAAAGACCTTTTTATAGTGGAAAAAAATACAAAGTGTAAAACAATAAATTTGATAACCAAAGATATTTTAATTAAACATTAAAGCTTTCCTATTAGCACAATGGTGTTCAGTTTAGTGCTTGTGAGTTAAAACGACTCTAAGCACATTTGTAGGAGTCTCATCGCACAGTCCTTTGGCAGGTTAAGTTGAAAAACACACCACGTTTTGCGTACTAGTCCATTGGCTGCCTCTTTGGCTCACCGGCGCCTTTTCTATCGTTCATTTTGCTAGTAAGCGATGACTGACAAGGCACCGTTTTCTGTAAGGAATAAAATACTTAAATGGATGTATTGTAAATCTTTCATAAAAAAACGTATTTAATTATACTTTTTAATTCATAAATATATGGGAACAAACCGTCATGTTGAATATAAACTTTACAAACTTGGCATCCGAAGGGGGGGGCCAACCAAATACATGCATGATGGCTAACTAATTTATTGAACTAAATTGATGAACATGCAAGTAAGGTAAATTGTATACGGAAAACTAAGATCCATTACGTGTTTGGAATTCTAAATCTAGTATGTAGTTGTTATTGTTGTTTATAAAAATGACGTAGTGTATAATCATTATTGTAAGTATCTTTATATAAAATTAAGAAATGAAATATAATTACTTTATCCTGGTTTCCACAACAGAATGTCTTGTACAAAGTCCCGCTATCAACTTGCTTTGAGAGCACATGTTTTTTAAGTTTCTTTAGTGACCTTCGGTCTTGCCCTGGCAATCGTTGAGTGGGTAGTTTGAACAAAAGGGCTCCAACAGTTTTCTCCTTTCAGGAGATTTCGTAAGTAGTTTTTTCTTCTGAACAGTGAGCGTATAAACAAAAACAATATTTTTTGGTTTAATGAGTACTTTGTTATGTAGTACTAGTGCATTCACCTACAGTCAAGTAGCCAGTATGGAGTACAGAATCTGGCAAGTGCCTAATCTAGACAAAACTTTTTTGTAGACGCCAAATGAGAGTCTTTCTGAATAGGGAGTGTAATAAGAGGACATCAGATCCTTGAAGGAAGATACGCTACTTAACCTTGTCTCTCCTTTTTTTTTGCTGTCATTGTTACGCCATGACATCATGATTGTATTTCATGACTTAAACGACCATCGGGCCTTTCTTTGTTGTTTTGATTTGGCTTGCCACAAAGTAGTAGTAAACGTCTGTTCAGGGCTAGAGTGGTTATCATCAGTACTAGGTTCCTTTTGTTGTCCATGCCATTTAAGTACCTTTTACTCCTAGTAACTGGGCTTTTTATTGACTTAAATTACTTCACCTTGTTATTTGTGGCTAATTTTTTGCTATGTGACTTTTCCTTTGGATCTGCCTTTTCGGTCCACATTCGAACGGGTGCCAGACAGAAGCATTAGAGTATATTCCCTTCTCAAGGCTAGAGGTGTTTGGGGGCCAAAGCGGCAACATAATCCCTTGTTGTGGAGTTGTAAAAGTTATCTTTGCAAACATTGTTCTACCTTCCTGCATTTAGAAATGATTCGCATCAAATGTCAATGACAAATTTTATCTGTTGCATGTGCCTTGGCTCTTGCAGTTACGTCAGACTTAGCCTAGCGTAAATTATTTGGCTTTTAAAGTATACCCCATCGAGTGGTGACAAAGATCTTGTAAATTAAATTATTGACTTTTCCATATTTATGAGCCTTTTATGGGCAAATATTGTTTAAAAATCAAACGTCCGCTCCATTCCATAGGGAAACCATAGACTCCATCAATAACTAGTGACTCTTCAGGCGTGCTACCGTATGACTTTCAAATTTTTGCATTTAAATGATTGAGGCAGTTTCTTTATTTTCCACACACGCGAAGTCGGCGTCATTCTTTGTTTAGCTGGTTCGCTCATGTATTTTGGGAATGTTAGGTGCATGTTTATGGAGGACAAGTCAAACATCTAAGTCTCTGCTCATGCAGTTTTGCCTGATGACACTATTTTGGTACATCCTTGTGATTGTTTGAACGCAGTATCATTTTTCTTTGAGGCAATGAGGCATATGCCCATTGATCATGACAGTACACAAAAAAATTTGTGTATCTCTTCAGTTGTACAATCAACCCATCTAGCCATTGCTGAACGCTTTTTTACAGGCTTTGAAGCAAGGTACTGATGTGCATACCTGTTAGTTTCCAAAACAATCAAATTCAATAATGTATCATCTAGGAACTGTTTATAAATTTCAAATGGATCATTTAAATTAAATTGGCCAACAGTTTTTA
>NW_025780502.1:0-47706 GCF_021130785.1 Homalodisca vitripennis | reverse complement strand
CTTTATATTATTTTCTTAGAAATCACAGCATCTGCTTCACTCGATCTCTCACTACCAAAGCAGTTTACACATCCTAGTTTTAGTGACAGAAAACCTGAAAAAGTTGCATTGACAACACTAATTCCTAATAACAACATTGAAATACGTGTTAATAATTTCATTGAGTTGATTTCTAGATTTATTAAGGTTATCATAGCTTTGTTTTTAATACTGCAGATTTTGTGTTTTATGCTATTTATTAATCCGCTCTGTACCCTAAGAATACAGGGAGAATCGTTTTGGAATATAAGATAAACGAATTATTGACTCATGGTGAAGGCAGGCAGGCAGGCAGCGGGTAGGCCGGGACTCTCGTCCCTTCTGTGGTAGGGTCTCTGCAACAAGCGGAATGGCTACTGATCATCAGTACGTCCAGCCCCAAGAGGGTTTGCGTTGGGTCGTGGGGGAATTGTTAAGTGTGTGGTTTTATTTAGGTCGGTGAAAAGTAGTGTAGTAGGTTTCGGAAGTGAAGTGAAGTGGAGAGTCGTTTGGTTTTTGTTTAGTACATTTAGTCTTCTATGGTGGGTCGTCCAATATTACTTTTAGTTGTGGGATTTTCCACGGATGGACGGCTTCCCGGGTTGCCCACTCACGGATTTGATCCCACGTTGATTCAGCTGCTGCTGCATACATGGCTCTCGCCTGGCCAGTGATGAAGTCATGCAGGCTGGGTAGTCCTACAGACCGTAGGACGACCGTGTTTCTGACAAACCATGGTGTGTTCGTCAGTTGGGCGGAGTGGTCCTGTTCTGGAAGGTTTCTAGTGCCTTCCCTGGTCATCTTGGAGGTGTGTGGATACCAGGCAGGAGGAGCCGCGTATGTCATGATGGGGCGGACTATCGTTTTGTAGAGCAAGCAGCTTCGTGTTTATGGGAAGTCCGGAGTGTCTCAGTAGAGCCGACAGCCCTTAACGGGCGGGCCATTCCAAGGCGGATCCTCCCTTTGGCGGCAATTACCAGTCATTATAGTCCTGTTGAGGACGACTCCCAAGTATTTAATAAGACTTGGTCCACCTTAGTTGGTCCCCCTGCAGGTGAATCTTCTCGCGCTGGGCCGGATACTGCGGGTTTTTTGGTGAAGCAGATAGCCTCGGTCTTCTTGAGTGTTGATCCTGACCTTCCACTTCCACAGTTTACGGGTCCAGATGTTCCATTTGCCTTCTCATGTAGGCACATGATTGGCGGATGTTGGCCGACTTACTGTAGAAAAGTGCTGCGTCAGCGTCAGCGTAGAGGGCGAGAGACATCCTGGGAATGACTGGGGATGTCATTTGTGTACCACAGGTACAGCACTGGGCCCAGTACAGTTTTGTTTTAAAAACTGCAAATGTTGTGTTTTAGGCTATTTATAATCCCCTCTGTACCCAAAGAATACAGGGAGAAATCGTTTTGGAATATAAGTTAACCAAATTTTGACTCATTGTGAAATTGGACCTGTTTTTTAATATTTTATGAAAGGTCAATACTTTAATAAGAGAGTTATTTTCTTACTTACGTTCAAAACCGCGCCTTTTTTCTGACGTATTTTCATGGAATAAATATTTAAAATATAAGTAAAATAAGTGTATGCTAGCAGAATAATAATATCAGTGATCGACTATATCATGTTTACACTGTTTTAATTAAATATAAAAAAGTAGTATTGGGTTAGGTTGAAAAGAAAAATGTTCTATGACTTTTATCTTTATGAAGAGTAGTTACTGCATCGTACACCAGAACTCCTCTCCTGTCGAGAGTTTAATCACTCACTCTCTTTTTGGACACCATTTGGCTTTCATAAATAATAAACTTACGCATTAAATAATTTTAAATTTTTTTTTCGGGACAGTATTAAAAATACCTGCACCTTCCCATCTATTGGGCACACGGTAAAGAAATATTATTAGAATGTGCCTGGTAGACATCTTATACTGTCTGGGTAGTATTATGTGTTTACCGATTCAGCTATACCACGTAAAGGGTCAGAGTTTGAGTTCCGAATCGAACGCACTCTTATTATACACGGTTTGCTAGTTAAGAATTAAAATTTCAATATTCTGAGTCAAGCGTGTTTATAAATAAACTAGTGAAGTATTTTTATAAATAATTATTTTTCATAATTTTAATAAATTTTTGATGCAACTTCAATAGTATATCATATTGTAGACTACTTGATTTAAATATTCCAAAGCAAATAACTTAATGG
Source organism: Homalodisca vitripennis (assembly GCF_021130785.1). Lineage (NCBI taxonomy): Eukaryota > Metazoa > Arthropoda > Insecta > Hemiptera > Cicadellidae > Homalodisca > Homalodisca vitripennis. Next base: position 45,483 of record NW_025780502.1, on the reverse strand, counting down.
AAGTGGTTTCTTAATAAGAAGAGAGAATGGATTTGGTGAAAGACTACGTCCTGTGCAGATACAGGTCAAAGGCCTCTTTAAGCACAAATTCGATTATAAAACAAGTTTAATATTTTAAAAACTCTAATATGTTTATAGTTATACTGAGCAAAAATTTATCTATAATTGAATATGAAACATAGTTTATCTTTTTTTTTCTACATTCCAACAATAAAAATATCTATGCCGTAACGCGCAGTAAAAATACAATTTATAATTCCTTATAGTACACGAGAATAAATCATTGTCAACTATTGCAATAAGTATGGAAAGTTTAATTAAGCTAGTGTGACTACCCTAATAGTATTAGGGTATTGGTAATAACATTGCAAAAATAGTTTGACAAAGAGAGTTACAGCTTTCATTTTATCATTCCTATACATGAGTTATTAATTACAAAACAAATCACGATACAATTATTGAAAATTCAATGAAATATATTTATTCTTTACTTCACACTAATTTTTTCAAATCATTTATTTCTTTTGTACCGATTGTATTAAATAAATTATAATTTTGGGGGTAACTGGATTACCGGTGGAAGGAGTAGGCCCAGATGAATGCTAAGGACTGTACTATACAAAAAGAGGCTGCTATCGGCGAGGCGCGCATCGCAAGATGGCAGTGTTTGATAACGAAATTGAGAGGTGGGGTGAGGTAGACGTGCCGTACCTCCATCTCAGTTCATCGGAAGTGATTGTAAACGAGTGAAGTAGTGCTTAGAGTAACTCTTATATATTCCTAATCGTCATCGAACCCTGCGGATGCTTTCAGCAATTTTTTTGATTTATTAAAATCTCTAACACACTGAAGAATTTGTTTAGTGTGCATAACACTGAAGAATACTTTTTTAAAGTAAAGTAAAGAAAATTAGTAAACAAAATAAAAATTGAATTTTGAATGATTAATTAAAGTGAAGAATTGCCAGATCAGATTTAGGGTGTAATTTAGTTCTTGAATTTTGATGAAATTGAATGAAAAGCTGTAAGAACTTTGTACATTTTTGGGAGTGAAGAATATATTACAAGTTTGAAATTTAAAGGTCATCAAGAAGTTTTAATTTTAATTTTTAATTCCAGTTTTTATTTTTAAGAAGAAGTTTTACTATAGTTTTATTTATTTTAGAAGATTTTCTTTTATTTTTATAACGTTCACAAAAAGTTTATTTTAAATTTCAAAGCTAACCCCTCATGTGCCAGTAAAAACGGTTACACATTCATAAACTTATCAAAATAGTATGCTTCTCCTAAGGAATTATATAATTGCTGTTTTAAAAGTATATTGTACAGTGAAACAGTTTCGATTTAGTTATAACGCGTTTACAAGTAATATGTTTTCACAATGAGGAAGATTATCTTAACCATCAAATAACTTTCCGTATATTTTGTAATAAAAAAATGAACTTAGATTTATGTTTCCAAATTTCAGTGCTCTAAGTGTACAGAAAAAATTCAGTTTACAATCATTTCCAACACATCGTCGAAGTCGAAGTTCTATACTATCCGTTTATAAAATATCTGATAACAGAATTTTAAAGCTTGAAGAATTATTTTCGTATATTTTTGTAAGCTAAAAAACAATTTGAGATTTATGTATTTAAATCCTTTCAGTACTCTAAGTGTACAAAAAGAATCAGTTTACAATCATTTCCAACACATCGTCCAAGCTATAATTATTTTCGTATATTTTGCAAACTAAAAAAGAACTGGATATTTATGTTTTTATATATTTAAATCCTTTCAATACTCTAAGTGTACAGAAAGAATCATTTTAGAATCATTCTCCATATATTGTCCAAATTATATAATATCCGTAAAGAAAAGAAAGAGTCAGTTTACAATATTGTTTTCTATACAACATCCAAATGTTTAAAATTGGTTTATACATGTTTGATAAAAGTTTAAAATAATACTAAGAGAAGAATATATCAAACATAGATAATTCTAGCATTGTATAGATTACTATCCGGACAAGACTTACATCATAGTAATTTATGAGCAATTTTGGCCTAGTGGATAAAAGAGATATGTTTATGAAAAGGATTAGATAAACTTATGTCTCCACTCACCAATCTTTTCGGCATGTTCAAATAGGATCAATATTAAAATGAGTTGAAGTAGGTGTATGTTAGCTGACAATGATTAAAAAACCATTATAAATCATGTTCGATTGTTTAAAGTCAATAAAATATCAACACATATTTTGTGGAGTTTATAACAGAAATATGGTCTATAATTTTTTAAAATTACCCAATTAGCTTTCTAAAAGAACACCAGATCTCTCTTCTACAGAACAGTAAAACAAGAGAAGACGAAGTTATACAGTAATAGAAACGACGCCTGATTATGTTCCAATATAACTAAAAATATTCAATTTTTCACTGTAAGTAAAAATTACTAATAATAAATAGTAAAATTTTTATAAAAAATAAAAAGAGTCGATGCAGACAATAATCGTCGTCGAGCTGAACTGCTTAAATAGAGGAGGGAGCATTGCTGGAGTAAACTACTTTAACAATGTTTTAAGCAGACATATATTTAATTGAATAAGAGTATTAATAAATCCATACAACTAAACCAAAGAAATTTTTTTTTATTTATTAAATATTCTTAATTAATAATTATGATTAACTATCCGTTTATTTTCAGTTTTAATCCATTAAAGTTATCAATTATCTGATATGTAAAATCCATTAAAAAGCTTAAACCAGTATAAAAAAAGAACTGAGACTTTCTTGAAAGTTGATGACTTTGCTGTCTTTTAAATCTTCAACATATGAAAAACTATAACTCTGATACGTTTAGTCTAACAATTAGAATAATTCAAAAAGTTTTAGAACAGCAACACAGTAATCTTATTTTAACTAAATTGTGAGATCTTTGTTTTTCATGGAGCCAGTGTTCTATTTTCCAAACCATAGTTATATAGCGACACCTGCAGTAGTGCATTCTCTTCCTTTTCAAGACTTCCATTAATCCAAGCTAAAATGAGTACATAGATTACTTTAGTTATACGTAGGAAGAAGTATTTTATGTATTATAACATCCAATACATCATTATAATGTTTAGAATGTTTTTTTTACCCTTAGGAAAAGAAGCTTATAAATTGCACTTAGTCCCTGTAAGAACCTTTGCGCTGCTTCCGGAAGTGACAGGATATTCAGGATAGGCAAAAAAAAAATAAAATTAAAAGTCTCCAGTCAAAACATTATTTCATATCGATAGAAACAACAAAGGTCTGATATTTTTAATTTTTTTGATCATTAAATAGTATTACGAGTATGTGTCAGCATTTCCAAAGTCGTTCAAATTGCAGCACGTCAGGTAATCACCACATGTAGTACAATGTGATGATCAGAATCTGGACGAGGACCAGGACTTACAAGGATGAGTTACTTCTATTATTGATTAACCACAATTTCTCCTAATAATGACTCTTGGTAACCCAAAGCAATTTACACTGTATTTTTAGTGACTAATAAAATTTACAACACAAAACTCATGAAAAGTTTATATGATTCCAAAAGTAAACAGAAGTTTCAAATATAATGTATTATTTTGTTTAAATTTCCTTTTATTTTTTTCAAAGACTTTCTCTGATTTGCTTTATATTAAAGCTACTAATTCTTGTGTTTGGGCTGTTTTAATCCTCTCTGTACCCTAAGCGTGCAGGGAGAATTGGGTTGAATCACTTTCCAAATTCTGAGCGTCACACCAGTTTTGAACTGCTTTCCATAGTTGATGACAAACATTTAATATTTTATGAGAATAATGTTCTAACTTTTTTTTGTTAGGCTACATATTATTATGTTTAGTTTTAAATTAGTGTACGTTACCGGAAGTAACATTAGTAATACACAACTACACTACGTTTTTGATGTCTAAAACATTAATAATTTTAAAATACGGTTTTCAAATAATTTTAAAGAGAGATATTAGTTTACAATTCCTATCTACTTCCGTTAGTTACGTAAACATTCACCAGAGCACGCATCGATAGTACAAGAGATAAGACATGGTAAATTAAAAATTGTGCAGTAATAAAACATCTTACTTGGATTTAATTTCCATCTTCTAATAGTATTCTTGATATCAATAATAATAATTTAACTACTGTGTCGTGGTAAAACTAGAACAAATAATTCGTATACAAATGCGTATGATGAACTTCTAAATTTGAAAGGACAAACCCACTCGTAAAGTACAGCAAATATCAGAATGACTATTGTACACACAACTGCTTTATGATGTAAATTTCTTAACAGTATCAATAAATTTTAGAACTTTCCAGCGAGTTGTAGTTTTCATTCATTTATTATATATTATAAGTCGCCTTTTACTTTGTTTTAGTTCTGAGACTAACATTTTAAATCACATCAGGATATAAAGAACTTATTAATGGTCAGAACAAATGTTTATTATTTCTAAACCATTAAATACCGTTTAATTCAGTTTGTTTTGTTTAGTTTTAAGTACTTGAAGCAATTGAGTGGACAATAAAATGACCATTTTGACTATTGGTTTTACAAAATTAAAGCATTAAGAACTGCTCTGATTTCTTTGTTATATAATAATTAAAACAATTCTAATCATGTTTTAAAATTCCAATAGAACTTTTAAGAAAGGAACAATCGGTAAATAATAATATCCTTTTTTACCAAGAAACTGATAAATCATTTCTCTGGAATCTAATACATTGACACCTTACTGTAATAATTTTTCTAAATTTTTTTCGGAATCTCTATTTCCAGAATCAAATAACTAAAATTTTCATGTACATTTAATATTCAACAGTACAGGAATTTTTGAATCATAAATTCCTACTAATAATTTAAAAACGTTAAACCCACTATTTGGGGTGAAATGATCAGTGAAAGTACCTCTTAAGGCTCTCAATAGGATAGGCGTCCTTTCTGCTTGTTATGGACGACCTGTTTAGGTCTGTGACAGTAGAGGTCATTTCGCACAGATATATGCAGATGAGATGACAATGATAATTTTTGTGACTGGTAAATTTAAAATCACAGTCACGGAATTGACTAATGTAACCCCTAAAGGGAGCAGTAAACTGGTTAGATAGAATTGTATTTGTGTTAACCCGGCCCCAGGCTGCACTGGTCACATTTGGAAGAGGGCATAATGGTGGGCCATCGGTCCTTTTTTTAATCGAGGAAGCTCTATCAGCAAGTTGATAGTTTCTAATGTCAAGTTCCTAATGTTTGTTCTTGACAGGTGGCAGAATTGGGGACCAGGGGAATATAGTTACTAATATAGTGCAGGCTTCCGATTCGTACGGTCTTTTGGTCTTCAGCTGAAGCTATTGGCATTTGCTTTATATCTACGTGATTAGACCTAGACTAACGTTTGGGGTTTTTTGTTTTGTAGTTAAATACTGGGTCGGGTCCGGCTTGCATCCTAAGGATATCCTATCTGGCAATAAGCTCCGAACTGACCCAGTTAATGTCTTAGATGGTCCTATAATTTTGCACGTTTGTGCATAATAATATTTAGTTTATGACTCGTTGGATTGTTTACCCCACATCAGTAGGACAGTGCCTTCTCTAATCTTACGTTATAAAATTAGTAGTAAAATTACAATGCTGATTCAGGTATATGGGTGTATTACACATGATTACAGAAACTTATTATTTCAACGATTTTCCTTTGCAAAATCCTTCAGGATTATGATGTTTTCAACGAAGGATATGTTCAAGGGGGTTTCACAGATCAACGATATACTCTGTGATCTCACATTTATTTGAAGTATAAAATCTATTGTTCAGAGTTAGTGGAGAAATACAGGGAGGTCTCGGAAGCGTGGCCCCTCCCAAACTCGGAGCAAATCATAAAAAAAAAAAAAAAAACAATCACATGCCACTAGTGGGAAGAGACAAAAACGAGACAAGATTTCGAGTACAAGAAATATAATTAGTAGGTGGCAAACATTTCCATGCAAAATACAATTACTGCAGCACCACGGTGCACCGCGTAACTTAAAAACTAAATAACAACAATAAATATAATTTCCAATAATGACAATAACATAATAAATAAATAATATAATATTAATAACACAATAAATAGAAATTTGGTCTATAAATAACATATATCAGGTACGGCAGTAGCTAAAAATTTTAACTGGTACATTTTTTATGAAACTGAGGGGAGGAAAAAGGTTGTAGAAATTTCTAGGCCCACTATTTTTGAAAAGTAATTTTGTTTCAAGTTTGTAGCCAAAATTAAAAAAAATATATTTAAAGCCAATTTTCGAAGGAGGCGGGGGCTTAGTTGCCTCCACGAATCCGAATTAGAGATGAAATCCTCCCCTTCAGGTCATGTAACTAACTAAATAAATACTGGCTAGGTACTGGCCCTCCTCCAGATCTAACATCTGGCAGCGCTCCCTGCACCCCAGTCCTCGCAAGTTCAGTATAAGAAGTAAAAAAACATTTTTAATCCAACCTTGTTCCAGAAGAAATGAATGGGAGCACTACACTCCGGTTGGATGCCGGTCGTCCAATAGCGCTGGCAGGGCGCGGGCATTCAATTTTTTCAGTTGTTCGGGCAGACTCGCCGCACCAGTCCCGCTGACGGCACTCACGGGGACCCTATAGAATCCCAACATAACCAGTAGATATTCAGAACAACCTTACTACAACCCGAGAAATAAAAAAAAACTTAATTATGTTTGCCACAAAGTATAATAAAATATTTAAATTTAACAATTAAAAAAAATAACAATCTGTAACTAACAGTACCTTTTAAGTATCAGAAGACTATTTCCCAAAAATACCTCAAGACACCAAGTATTAAAAGATACACTACTTGGTGACAATATTAAATATTACAAACAAAACAAATTTTCAAATATATAAACATTTACTTATAGGCTAGAACAGCCATACTAAATGATTAAGCGTGAGAACAATTACTTGTAACTATAATTTCGCTGGATTTTTAATCATTCTATTATAATATTATAATAATTTACATTTTGCTATTAAATATTAATTGTAAGGTAGGCATAATAATAATTATATAATTTACAAATAATAACAATACATTATTTCCCAAATAACAATAATTAAATTCTAATCAGTTCACGCTACTATAAAGGCAATAATTAAATAATAAAATTGAAATCATGGATGTTGCCACCCAAATTTGCACGCAACACAAAACACGAGGGTAACAAAAATTTGCAAAGTCTGTACCGTCTCGCTTACACTAAATAAAAACAAGGTGTGTACACGGAATAAATAATTTCCGTTCGCCGAACGGATCAGTTAGAAAGCACAAGAGCGAAAGATAAAAAACTAAACTAGCATAGTAAATAAATTAACAAATTTTAGAACGTACGAAAGACAGGAACGAACACTTTGCGACACGAACACGTACACGAGGAACACAAGTTACAAAATAAATATATATATATAAATTACTTATAACTAATCTACGATAAAATATGTCTAGGTGGGAGAGAAAAACCGCCAACTAAATAAGTTAAGAGAGTGAAAAAGAGACAATTACCTGCCGAAAGTCGGTGAATTAGCCAGCCATGGAGAAACGGGAAGAACAGAGAACAGCCAGAACACAGTAAGCTTCTCCGAACGTGTCTGACAGTCCGCTCCGAACAGTAGCCAGAGCCAGTGCCGGTGCCGGTGAACAGCTGGTCGGTAAACTAGTCAAGGTCAACCAGCTGACCTCAACCAGGCAGAAAATCAATACTCTGACGGAGTGACGCCCCCACCGACTGACAAGAGTGGCCGAGGTGGGCAAAATAAAAGACAAAAATAATTGTCCAAACTGAGCCCCGGCTCAACCTCCCCCACTAAAAAGGTTGCAACCCCAAACAAAACCTCTCCCCCACTGAAAGAAGAACCAACAAGCTCTGGCACAGGAAACGGGAAGTCGAGAACCCTAACAGGAAACGAAGTCCTGAGCAGGACGGCAGACAAAACACGATCCTCCTGAAATTTTGAGAGGCGCCTCTCTTGGAGAAAGAAGAAAATAGAAAGAGAGTAAAACGACACTACAGAGGAAACCAGGGGTGATCAGTCCCCGGACAACCCCGCAGCCGCACCAGTATCCAGAGCATGACCAGAGGTATCACCACGGAAGGCCTTCAGATGAGAAACGTGGGCCTTCCGCCACAACCTCCCCGATACGGGATCAACCAACTCAGCAGTAACTGGGGAGAGAAAAACGAAGAATCCGGTGGGGACCTGTCCACCGATAGCAAAGTTTGGCTGCCCGTTTATCAACGGCCGAACTGACCGGATGGGCCTTACAAAAGACAAGATCCCCCACCTGGAAGGGGTTAGCAATACGTCCCTTATTGAATTTTCTCCTCACCCTTTCCCTAGACTGTAGGAGCTTAACCCTGACTGCCTCCCAAGTGTCACTCACATTGGGAGTACCAGGCACTGGTAGAAGACTATCCAGACTCCAGAGATTAGACAAGGGATCAGAAGGAGGACGACTAAACATGACCTGGAAAGGCGTGGAATCATGACTTTCGTGAAGAGCAGAATTGAAGGCTAACTGAAGCCAGCTCAGGTTTTCATCCCAGGTAGTTTGTTTCTCAGCGTGATAAGCGATGAGGGCGGCTCTGAGATTGCGGTTGAACCGCTCAGCATGAGAAGGCTGGGGGTAGTAAGGAGATGTCGTAACATGTTTGATTCCATGCCCAAAACAGAAGCGATGAAACTCCCTCGACACGAATTGTGTGCCGTTGTCTGAGACGAAGGTGGCGGGCAACTCCAAAAATTCTGTAGAAGGCGGGACTTGAGTGCCTTGACGGTGAGCGACGCCGTGGCACTCCTAAGAGGAATCAACCAGCAAAACTTAGAGAAAGCATCCACAGCAACAAGCAGGGAGGAGTTCCCTGACTTGCTACGGGGAAAGGGTCCCACATAGTCAATGAAACACTTTCTCAAGAGGCCGCTCCGCCACCTCGGAGGAAAGAAGTCCTAATTTGGTTTTGTGCTGGTTTACTGACCGAGCAAAGATGACAAGCTCGTACTCTACCAGCAATGTCTCTGTCCATACTCTTCCAGATAAACTTATCTCTGATTTTAGCGATGGTTCTTGTGGATCCCTAAATGACCGCCCACGGGAGAAACATGAAAGTAGGAAAAGACCATCGGTATGAGGGCACTCGGCAGAACAATCTTGGACCACCTCCGCGTCGGGCACGACAGCAGAGGACACCCTTGGACAAGAAGTAAGGAGAGTGGGCTTCTCCCTCCCGGAGCTCACCAATGATGTTTGACAACTCGGGGTCTTGAAGTTGGTGAGAGCCAAAATTCTCAAAGGCAGCAGGGAAATCCAACATCACAGTCCCACACAACGGTGCTTGAGAATCAACAGGATCGCTGGGTAGATGATACATTCTAGAAAGAGCATCGGCGACGACGTTTTGGGTGTCGCGAATGTGCTGCACCCTGAATTTAAAGGCCGCAATTTTGACAACCCAGCGACCAATCTTCCCGAGTTGTCGAGGATGGGCCAATAGCCAGGAAAGAGCCTGATTGTCAGTTTCCAGCAGAAATTCGGAATGCTCTAGGAACCTCCGAAACTTATCCATGCCGAAAACGACCGCCCAGACACTCCAGCTCATAAATAGAAGATTTCTTTTCCTGAAGGGTCAAAGTCCTAGATGCAAAAGCTATAGGTTGCCGAGCACCGTCGAATTCTTGAGAAAGCACAGCTCCTACAGCACAGGATGAGGAGTCAGTCTGCAAGATGAAGGGCCTACTAAAGTCCGGTATTCGCAGCACAGGAGGTTGGATAATGGCCTCCCTAAGCAGTTGAAAAGCACGTTCTTGATCTTCACCCCAAACGAACTTTGCCTCTTTCCTTCTTAAAGCGTTCAGAGGGGCGGCCACCTCGGCAAAGTCAGGAATAAACCTACGGTAGAAATTAACCATGCCGATGAATCTGGCAACACCCTTGGCATCCTTCGGAGGAGGGAAATCCCGAATGCCTTGGGTCCTGGCAGGGTCTATAGATACACCCCTAGACGACACGAGGTGACCGAGAAACGATATTTCAGACTTGGCGTAAGACACCTTCTCCGGATTGACTGTAAGGCCAGCCCTACCCAACCTAACCAAGACCTCCTCAAGATGTTTAACGTGTTCCGTGAAAGACTCACTGTAGACCAGAAGGTCATCAAGATAATTAAAGACATACCTGAACTTCACATCGGTGGAAGATGGAGTCGAGCAACCTAGTTAACGTTTGGGCCCCCACAGCTAGCCCCATAGGCACAGATCGGTACTGATACAAATTCCACGGAACACAGAAGGCCGTGAGAGGACGTGATTCCTTCTTCAACGGAAATCTGATGATATGCTTGGTTCAAATCAAAATATAGTGAAAAATTTGGCCTTACCGAACCAATCAAAAGCAGAATGGAGATCGGGGAGAGGCACTGAGTCTATTTCAATTTTGGCATTAAGTTTTCTTAGGTCAACCACCATACGATGTTTTCCATTAGGCTTTGGAACCAAGAACGCTGGACTGGCATACGATGAGTTTGAGGGCTCAATAACTCCTTGATCCAAAGAGATCCTTGATGATACCACGCATAACCTCCATCTTTGGAGGAGCCAACTTGTATGGGTGGGAGCGTACTGGCTGAGTGTCAGTCAGACGAATTTCATATTCAATGAGATGGGTAGAACCGAGCTTGGGTGTGAGGACCTCCGGAAATCTTGAGCAAAGCTCACGGAGAACCCCAGCTTGCTCCTCATCCAAGTGACCGAACGGGTCCCCAGGGGCAGAACCTTCCTCACACTCCACCTCCACAACCTGCGGCGTCGATTTGCATTTATCAGAAAAGGGGACTGACACTCGCCGATTGAATTTGAAATAAGACTGGCCCGCCTGAAGATCCAGCACCAAACCAGTCTTTTGAATAAAATCCGCCCCAAAATACAATCCATACTCAGGTCCTGGGCCACAAGGAAGCTCCACACCCATGAAAAATATTCAACCTTAAACTTGATTGAAGCCTTCTTCGAAATTGGAAGAGGGGAATTAGAAGCAGTCCAGCAAGTTAAAGAAGACTCCTCGGTGTGCTTCACCAAACCTAACCTTGAAATGGCTTCAAAAAGACGGGAAGAGATGAGGCTACAGGCTGACCCGGAATCAACTAGGGCCTTATGCACTGAGTCTCCCACTAAGATATTGATATAAGGGCACACCGAAGATGCTGTCCTAAGCCGTAGGTTTCCCTTTTCTGCTAGGCTCATAGTGTCCAAACTATTAATCAAATTTTTCGCACAGGTACTATTTTTTTGAAATTTTTTCTTAGACCTCGGGGGAACTTCAGAGAAAACCCCCCTTTGATCTAGTTTTTTGGACCAGTGCGATATCTCCTAGGACACTCCCGACGAGTATGACCTCGTTCACCACAGGCATAGCAGATGGGTGGATGAAGCCCACCAGAGTGATGTGGCCCATCCACGGGATTCTGTACGGCCGTGACAGCCCTGGAGGGCTGGATGGAACGATGATTGTTCCTCTCCGCCCTCTGCCGGTCAGCAAACTGCACGCTGCGCGAAGCAATGCACAGACGGTCCAGTTCAGAAAAGGTGGAAGGGTGACCAGCAAAAACTAGACGGGACCTCTCTTCAGGATTGAGACCCTCAAGAATGGTGGTGACCACAGTACTTTCGGGATATTGAGCCTTAACACCCTATCAGTGTCCCTCACCTCGGCCACAAACTTAGCCAAACTCTCTCCGTTGCCCTGAGGCCTAAAGAATTTCTCCACACGGAGACGTTCCCTCAACTGACCAGGAACAAAGAAATCCAATGCCTCCCTATGAAAATCATCCAGGGTACCACCCCTCTGGAGAACTCGAACCAGACAGTCACCCAAAGGTGGCCTACAAAACGGAGAGATGACATGCACGAAGCTCGCTCCCTGAAGACCAGGCAAGTCATGCAGTCGCAGGATCTCAGAAAGAAACCGCAGCAAGGCTTCAGTATCTAGACCATCCACCGTTGGTAGTCGCTGCAGCAACGGGGTAAGTGGGTTCGGAAGCTTGTGATACTGAACAAAGGATCCCGTCACCACAGTCCCCAGTCCTCCAGATCCAGCAGGCATTTGGGTCACAGGCCCCCGGGCCCCGTCCACACCAGACACCCCCGACGCCACGCCCACATCAAAATCAGCAACAACTGACCCAGGGATCCGGCATTCACCCTTAACAGCCGCAGCAGAGTCAATCGCAGACAAAGTTTTTTCAGGAGCCTTTGCCCCCTCGTCCCTCTCGAGTACAGTCAGCAGGCCGTCAACCAAGGTGACGCGTTCCTCCAACCACTCCTTATCACCAGAACTGGTAAGCTTGGCTCTAAGTAGCGACAGCCTCATATGTAGATGGGTAAGCCGGGACAAAATACCTAGCCCTCTCTCGGCCAGTAGGCGGCGACTCCAACCAGTCCTCCTGACTATTCTCAAACGTCTCCAACTTAGCCTCCAAAATAGGCCTCTGCTTCTGGAACGTCAAATCTCTAGGCCAGGTCGTGTCCAGTTCCATATTATCACGCAGTTGCTTCCGCATGGACTCGCAGTCGGAACCCGGAGTAAGCCCACGAGCCAACAACTCAAAATGGAGATCCTCCTTCAACAAGTATTCAGGCACCAGAGAGACAGGCATGATAAATAAATAAATGACACAGACTAACAAGTTAACACACACTGACTCGAAGTCAACGACTAACAAAGCAAACAACTAAGGCGACAAGTAAATAACGCAGTGAAACAACACTCTCAGCAGGGTCCCCAGAATTCCTGCCGTCCACGAAACACGGCAGCGAAACCAAAATACCGCAACAAAAACACTACGCCGTACCAGAACCAAACCAGAAAAAAAAAAACAACGATGACAATGTATAACAAAAACACACAAGTAACAATAATCAGAAAATAAATAAACAAGTTCACACACTTCCTGTCGATCAGCAAAAAAATAGCACAGCGAGACGGCACAGGCGCAGGAAGTCAACTAACAACTTCAACTCGTGCCTCTCACCACCAGTGGCAAAACAAAAACCCCGGGCCCGCAGAGGATAAAACACGCAACCACGCTCTGCTACCATTTTGTTCCGAGTTAGTGAGAAATACAGGAGGTCTCGGAAGCGTGCCCCTCCCAAACTCGGAGCAAATCATAAAAAAAAAAAAAAAAACAATCACATGCCACTAGTGGGAAGAGACAAAAACGAGACAAGATTTCGAGTACAAGAAATATAATTAGTAGGTGGCAAACATTTCCATGCAAAATACAATTATGCAGCACCACGGTGCACCGCGTAACTTAAAAACTAAATAACAACAATAAATATAATTCCAATCATGACAATAACATAATAAATAAATAATATAATAATAACACAATAAATAGAAATTTGGTCTATAAATAACATATATCAGGTACGGCAGTAGCAAAATTTTAACTGGTAAATTTTTTATGAACTGAGGGGAGGAAAAAGGTTGTAGAATTTCTAGGCCCACTATTTTTGAAAAGTAATTTTGTTTCAAGTTTGTAGCCGAAATTAAAAAAAAAATATATTTAAAGCCAATTTTCGAAGGAGGCGGGGGCTTAGTTACCCTCCACGAATCCGAATTAAAGATGAAATCCTCCCCTTCAGGTCATGTAAACTAACTAAATAAATACTGGCTAGGTACTGGCCCTCCTCCAGATCTAACATCTGGCAGCGCTCCCTGCACCCCAGTCCTCGCAAGTTCAGTATAAGAAGTAAAAAAACATTTTTTAATCCAACCTTGTTCCAGAAGAAATGAATGGGAGCACTACACTCCGGTTGGATGCCGGTCCAATAGCGCTGGCAGGGCGCGGGGCATTCAATTTTTCAGTTGTTCGGGCAGACTCGCCGCACCAGTCCCCGCTGACGGCACTCACGGGGACCCTATAGAATCCCAACATAACCAGTAGATATTCAGAACAACCTTACTACAACCCGAGAAATAAAAAAAACTTAATTATGTTTGCCACAAAGTATAATAAAATATTTAAATTTAACAATAAAAAAAAATAACAATCTGTAACTAACAGTACCTTTTAAGTATCAGAAGACTATTTCCCAAAAATACCTCAAGACACCAAGTATTAAAAGATACACTACTTGGTGACAATATTAAATATTACAAACAAAACAAATTTTCAAATATATAAACATTTACTTATAGGCTAGAACAGCCATACTAAATGATTAAGCGTGAGAACAATTACTTGTAACTATAATTCGCTGGATTTTAATCATTCTATTAAAATATTATAATAATTTACATTTTGCTATTAAATATTAATTGTAAGGTAGGCATAATAATAATTATATAATTTACAAATAATAACAATACATTATTTCCCAAATAACAATAATTAAATTCTAATCAGTTCACGCTACTATAAAGGCAATAATTAAATAATAAAATTGAAATCATGGATGTTGCCACCCAAATTTGCACGCAACACAAAACACGAGGTAACAAAAATTTGCAAAGTCTGTACCGTCTCGCTTACACTAAATAAAAACAAGGTGTGTACACGGGAATAAATAATTTCCGTTCGCCGAACGGATCAGTTAGAAAGCACAAGAGCGAAAGATAAAAAACTAAACTAGCATAGTAAATAAATTAACAAATTTTAGAACGTTCAAAAGACAGGAACGAACACTTTGCGACACGAACACGTACACGAGGAACACAAGTTACAAAATAAATATATATAAATTACTTATAACTAATCTACGATAATATATGTCTGGGTGGGAGAGAAAAACCGCCAACTAAATAAGTTAAGAGAGTGAAAAAGACAATTACCTGCCGAAAGTCGGTGAATTAGCCAGCCATGGAGAAACGGGAAGAACAGAGAACAGCCAGAACACGGTAAGCTTCTCCGAACGTGTCTGACCGCTCCGAACAGTAGCCAGAGCCAGTGCCGGTGCCGGTGAACAGCTGGTCGGTAAACTAGTCAAGGTCAACCAGCTGACCTCAACCAGGCAGAAAAGAACAATCAATACTCTGACGGAGTGACTCCCCCACCGACTGACAAGAGTGGCCGAGGTGGGCAAAATAAAAGACAAAAAATAATTGTCCAAACTGAGCCCCGGCTCACTATAAGTAATAAAATTATATACGTTTAAAATTTTGGACATGATGCGTTGTAAGTTTTACAATTTCATTTACAATATCTTTATGAAAAGATGGTTTTAAAAGTTGATATCAAATTTAATTACATTCAAAAATATTAATAATAAATTTTAGTAAGTTATCCTTTGTGGTGTAACACTCAAATAAATATTCTTTGGAGATATCTATATATCTGAAAATTCCTTTCTCGCTTTCTGATTTAAAGTATAAAGTGGACAATAGCTGTTTATAACGAAGTTATTGCAACACTTTTGAGTTTTTAACATTTTAATTATAAATTAAAAGCCCAAATGAATATTTACCAAAATTTAATATTTTGTCCAGCAAAAGACAAATGTTTGTTTATGATTTAAAATAACCTTAGTTTTGTAAATGTACCTAAATTGTAATACCTGGATTTTTACTTTATTACTGCAAGCAATGAACGATTTCATCATGCCACCATTTTAAACAGTAAACATACTGTGTTTGCTGATTGGGTTCATAGATGTACCAATAAATGCTAGTATATGTATAATTCCACTGTATATTCTGTTCTATTATCCATATAGTGTATGTGCAGGCATCTCGCGTCTGCATGATAAAATGTCTTTGTTCTTTTATTTCTTACACAAAAATTAGAAAGAAAACAACATCCTCTAATTAGTTCATCTAATCATATAAATTATTTTATAAATCGCACTCAACTTTAATAATAATTATTTATTTAGCTTACAATGCCACAACATGTAGGATAAAACATTAACGACAATGTTTTAAATCATACTTTTTAGATATTTTACTCATTTGTGAGTTTCCATTCTCGTAAGGTTTCGTAAGGAATTAATTACTAGCGTATGATGCTACGATTGAATTGGATTCTCTCACAATGCGCCTTTGTTACCTGGGAATCTTACTTACCAATAACCTAACCGATGTCTCAAATGTACTGTGAGGTATTATATTTATTTGTGGGCCATTAATTGTATTAACTTATAAGAAATAATTACTATCGCATGATGATAAATCGATGTACATGATTATCTAAAGTGTGACTTTATTACCGATTGATACACTCGCCTATTATATACTCAATTGGAAATTTCTAACAAGTTAAACATAAGTATTTTATAAGTTATCAGAATGAGTAAATAGGTTTAATATGTCATTGCTGCTATTTATAAAGTAATATATTGTACTTGCCATTACTATTTTCATCTTACTATGGTAAAATGACTTCATTTTTTATTGAAATAACAAATACTTGAATACACTGCGTTCTTTAACACGGTAAGCAGCGAAATACTACATTGTTAAATTTAAAATTCATTTCATATTTAATTTATTAAATAATATACAAAATTCGTACCAATTTGTAAGGAATACTTAAAAATTTGCTCAACAGGGTTAGCGTGATTATTACACATCCAAATATCTTCAAGAGAGTTTGCATTTATAACATAAACTATTGTAGAATAATTAGTAATAGTATAACATGTCATGTCGAACAGTGTCCCTGGATATTGCATCCAGACACTAATAATGTAGCACATACATCGGAAACGGGGAACAGTTTTGTTAGAATCTTTAAAGTAAGGTTTTATTTGTCCGTTCGTGCCCCTAAAATATAGTAATCAGACAACCAAAGTTTAGTTTTATTAATAGTCATGACGTCACCAATATAAGGGACAGGTGAAACGTAAGCAGCAGTTTCAGTAAAATATTATTTTATATCCATGGAAACAACATTAAAAGCTTAAACCAGTATAAAAAAAGAACTGAGACTTTCTTGAAAGTTGATGACTTTGCTGTCTTTTAAATCTTCAACATATGAAAACTATAACTCTGATACGTTATTCTAACAATTAGAATAATTCAAAAGTTTTAGAACAGCAACACAGTAATCTTATTTTAACTAAATTGTGAGATCTTTGTTTTTCATGGAGCCAGTGTTCTATTTTCCAAACCATAGTATATAGCGACACCTGCAGTAGTGCATTCTCTTCCTTTTCAAGACTTCCATTAATCCAAGCTAAAATGAGTACATAGATTACTTTAGTTATACGTAGGAAGAAGTATTTTATGTATTATAACATCCAATACATCATTATAATGTTTAGAATGTTTTTTTACCCTTAGGACAAGAAGCTTATAAATTGCACTTAGTCCTGTAAGAACCTTTGCGCTGCTTCCGGAGTGACAGGATATTCAGGATAGGCAAAAAAAAAATAAAATTAAAAGTCTCCAGTCAAACATTATTTCATATCGATAGAAACAACAAAGGTCTGATATTTTAATTTTTTTGATCATTAAATAGTATTACGAGTATGTGTCAGCATTTCCAAATTCGTTCAAATTGCAGCACGTCAGGTAATCACCACATGTAGTACAATGTGATGATCAGAATCTGGACGAGGACCAGGACTTACAAGGATGAGTTACTTCTATTATTGATTAACCACAATTTCTCCTAATAATGACTCTTGGTACCCAAAGCAATTTACACTGTATTTTTAGTGACTAATAAATTACAACACAAAAACTCATGAAAAGTTTATATGATTCCAAAGTAAACAGAAGTTTCAAATATAATGTATTATTTTGTTTAATTTCCTTTTATTTTTCAAAGACTTTCTCTGATTTGCTTTATATAAAGCTACTAATTCTTGTGTTTGGGCTGTTTTAATCCTCTCTGTACCCTAAGCGTGCAGGGAGAATTGGGTTGAATCACTTTCCAAATTCTGAGCGTCACACCAGTTTTGAACTGCTTTCCATAGTTGATGACAAACATTTAATATTTTATGAGAATAATGTTCTAACTTTTTTTGTTAGGCTACATATTATGTTTAGTTTAAATTAGTGTACGTTACCGGAGTAACATTAGTAATACACAACTACACTACGTTTGATGTCTAAAACATAATAATTTAAAATACGGTTTCAAATAATTTTAAAGAGAGATATAGTTTACAATTCCTATCTACTTCCGTTAGTTACGTAAACATTCACCAGAGCACGCATCGATAGTACAAGAGATAAGACATGGTAAATTAAAATTGTGCAGTAATAAAACATCTTACTTGGATTTAATTTCCATCTTCTAATAGTATTCTTGATATCAATAATAATAATTTAACTACTGTGTCGTGGTAAACTAGAACAAATAATTCGTATACAAATGCGTATGATGAACTTCTAAATTGAAAGGACACCCTCGTAAAGTACAGCAATATCAGAATGACTATTGTACACAGCTGCTTTATGATGTAAATTTCTTAACAGTATCAATAAATTTTAGAACTTTCCAGCGAGTTGTAGTTTTCATTCATTTATTATATATTATAAGTCGCCTTTTACTTGTTTTAGTTCTGAGACTAACATTTTAATCACATCAGGATATAAAGAACTTATTAATGGTCAGAACAAATGTTTATAATTTCTAAACCATTAAATACGTTTAATTCAGTTTGTTTTGTTAGTTTTAAGTACTTGAAGCAATTGAGTGGACAATAAAATGACCATTTTGACTATTGGTTTTACAAAATTAAAGCATAAGAACTGCTCTGATTTCTTTGTTATATAATAATTAAAAACAATTCTAATCATGTTTAAAATTCCAATAGAACTTTTAAGAAAGGAACAATCGGTAAATATAATATCCTTTTTACCAAGAAACTGATAAATCATTTCTCTGGAATCTAATACATTGACACCTTACTGTAATAATTTTTCTAAATTTTTTTCGGAATCTCTATTTCCAGAATCAAATAACTAAAATTTTCATGTACATTTAATATTCAACAGTACAGGAATTTTTGAATCATAAATTCCTACTAATAATTTAAAAACGTTAAAACCCACTATTTGGGGTGAAATGATCAGTGAAAGTACCTCTTAAGGCTCTCAATAGGATGGCGTCCTTTCTGCTTGTTATGGACGACCTGTTTAGGTCTGTGACAGTAGAGGTCATTTCGCACAGATATATGCAGATGAGATGACATGATAATTTTTGTGACTGGTAAATTTAAAATCACAGTCACGGAATTGACTAATGTAACCCTAAAGGGAGCAGTAAACTGGATAGATAGAATTGTATTTGTGTTAACCCGGCCCAGGCTGCACTGGTCACATTTGGAAGAGGGCATAATGGTGGGCCATCGGTCCTTTTTTTATCGAGGAAGCTCTATCAGCAAGTTGATAGTTTCTAATGTCAAGTTCCTAATGTTGTTCTTGACAGGTGGCAGAATTGGGGACCAGGGGAATATAGTTACTAATATAGTGCAGGCTTCCGATCGTACGGTCTTTTGGTCTTCAGCTGAAGCTATTGCATTTGCTTTATATCTACGTGATTAGACCTAGACTAACGTTTGAGGTTTTTGTTTTGTAGTTAAATACTGGGTCGGGTCGGCTTGCATCCTAAGGATATCCTATCTGGCAATAAGCTCCGAACTGACCCAGTTAATGTCTTAGATGGTCCTATAATTTTGCACGTTTGTGCATAATAATATTTAGTTTATGACTCGTTGGATTGTTTACCCACATCATTAGGAAGTGCCTTCTCTAATCTTACGTTATAAATTAGTAGTAAAATTACAATGCTGATTCAGGTACATGGTGTATTACACATGATTACAGAACTTATATTTCAACGATTTTCCTTTGCCAAATCCTTCAGGATTATGATGTTTTCAACGAAGGATATGTTCAAGGGGGTTTCACAGATCAACGATATACTCTGTGATCTCACATTTATTTGAAGTATAAAATCTATAAGTAATAAAATTATATACGTTTAAAATTTTGGACATGATGCGTTGTAAGTTTTTACAATTTCATTTACAATATCTTTATGAAAAGATGGTTTTAAAAGTTGATATCAAATTTAATTACATTCAAAAATATTAATAATAAATTTTAGTAAGTTATCCTTTGTGGTGTAACACTCAAATAAATATTCTTTGGAGATATCTATATATCTGAAAATTCCTTTCTCGCTTTCTGATTTAAAGTATAAAGTGGACAATAGCCGTTTATAACGAAGTTATTGCAACACTTTTGAGTTTTTAACATTTTATTATAAATTAAAAGCCCAAATGAATATTTACCAAAATTTAATATTTTGTCCAGCAAAGACAAATGTTTGTTTATGATTTAAAATAACCTTAGTTTTGTAAATGTACCTAAATTGTAATACCTGGATTTTTACTTTATTACTGCAAGCAATGAACGATTTCATCATGCCACCATTTTAAACAGTAAATATACTGTGTTGCTGATTGGGTTCATAGATGTACCAATAAATGCTAGTATATGTATAATTCCACTGTATATTCTGTTCTATTATCCATATAGTGTATGTGCAGGCATCTCGCGTCTGCATGATAAAATGTCTTGTTCTTTTATTTCTTACACAAAAATTAGAAAGAAAACAACATCCTCTAATTAGTTCATCTAATTATATAATTATTTTATAAATCGCACTCAACTTTAATAATAATTATTTATTTAGCTTACAATGCCACAACATGTAGGATAAAACATTAACGACAATGTTTTAAATCATACTTTTTAGATATTTTACTCATTTGTGAGTTTCCATTCTCGTAAGGTTTCGTAAGGAATTAATTACTAGCGTATGATGCTACGATTGAATTGGATTCTCTCACAATGCGCCTTTGTTACCTGGGAATCTTACTTACCAATTATGTAATAACCTATCCGATGTCTCAAATGTACTGTGAGGTATTATATTTATTTGTGGGCCATTAATTGTATTAACTTATAAGAAATAATTACTATCGCATGATGATAAATCGATGTACATGATTATCTAAAGTGTGACTTTATTACCGATTGATACACTCGCCTATTATATACTCAATTGGAAATTTCTAACAAGTTAAACATAAGTATTTTATAAGTTATCAGAATGAGTAAATAGGTTTAATATGTCATTGCTGCTATTTATAAAGTAATATATTGTACTTGCCATTACTATTTTCATCTTACTATGGTAAAATGACTTCATTTTTTATTGAAATAACAAATACTTGAATACACTGCGTTCTTTAACACGGTAAGCAGCGAAATACTACATTGTTAAATTTTAAAATTCATTTCATATTTAATTTATTAAATAATATACAAAATTCGTACCAATTTGTAAGGAATACTTAAAAATTTGCTCAACAGGGTTAGCGTGATTATTACACATCCAAATATCTTCAAGAGAGTTTGCATTTATAATATAAACTATTGTAGAATAATTAGTAATAGTATAACATGTCATGTCGAACAGTGTCCCTGGATATTGCATCCAGACACTAATAATGTAGCACATACATCGGAAACGGGGAACAGTTTTGTTAGAATCTTTAAAGTAAGGTTTTATTTGTCCGTTCGTGCCCCTAAAATATAGTAATCAGACAACCAAAGTTTAGTTTTATTAATAGTCATGACGTCACCAATATAAGGGACAGGTGAAACGTAAGCAGCAGTTTCAGTAAAATATTATTTTATATCCATGGAAACAACATGGCATTTATAATTTAATGTTTTTAAATGATTATAAAGGGTTAAGTCGACGCATTTTTCAAATTTCCTTGAACTCACAGCTAGTCGTGGAAGTAGCACCAGGAACACGATGTGATGGCCAGAAGTAGGAACAGGATCAGGGCTTATAAGGATGAGTTACTTTAATTCAATACAAATCATAGTTTTACTCACTACTTCTCGTTACACAAAGCAGTTTACAATCTAGGTTTAGCCATTATTTAAAGCACAAAACACCAGAATAGTTTATATGTTGTGCTAGCAGAAGTACAAATTAAATATAGTTAATACTCTGCATTGTAACGTTTTGCATAAAAGATACTAATTCGTGTTTGGTGCTATGAATAATCCTCTTAGTACCCAAAGAGTACAGGTAGAATCAGTTTACAATATTTCGTACAGAATGGACACCAATCGATATTGGAAGTTTTGGCTTAATTTTATCACAAATATGTATATATTGTTATGAGATGCATTTTCTAATTTGCATTTTTAAGCAATCTTTCTAACGTTGCTAGTAAGCAAAAAATACGTAACGGGTTGAAATTAGTCGTCGATTTTTATTTAAGACATAAAAACGATAATTATTTTTGATTTGATTGATATATTTTAAAAATTAAAAACTATACCTAACAGTTGTGCCCTAAATTTGTTCTAGAAGATTTAAATCATTCTATTAGTTACAGAAATCCACGCCAAAGCTCTCTTTCACGATACAAGAGATAATAACGATTCAATTTAAGTTATGCAATATTAGGTATGCATAATTAGATTCTAATAGTAAATTTAAGAATTAAAATTCCTCTTTTTATAAGATAATAATAAAATTTCTGTTTCATGACGAAATAAAATAAGATGTTTTGGAGAATAATGCGTCAGCTGAATATCTAAATCTAAGGGGCACCCTGCCGGAGTGAACCATTGCCTGAATAACCGAAGCACACATTTTCTTTAGCAATTTGTGTTATACAAAAGCATCAGGACATATTGAAATCCAAAAGTAAGAGCTCTCAGTGGTATACAAAATCATCTCCCGAACCCCAAAAAGTCCACATGAGCATGTCTCGTATCAAAACAATGCTGATAGTCTTCTTTGACGTTCGAGGAATCGTCCATTTTGAGGTTGTACCGCAAGGAAAAACGGACAACGCAATCCTTTATCTGGAGGTGCTTGAGACTGATACGCCGGATCGCCCGCGACCGGCCTGATATTAAAGTCATCTTCAAGTTCCACCACGAAAATGCCCCCAGCCTAACGGCATTCGTAGTTGCCAACTACCCCACCCAGAACAAGACCCCCGTGGTGCCCTAATCTACTTAAAGCCCTGACACAGCTCTGTGTGATTTTGTTTTGTTCTACCTACTGAAGAGAGAGCTGATGGTAAAGCACTGGGATTCAGTGGGAAACATCCACGCTGAAGTTATAAGAGTACTGAGAGGCGTTCCAGTGGAGGAGTTCCAGGGTGCTTCCAAGCGTGGCAGAATTGTCTACGCAGGTGTATTGATGCAGGAAGAGACTATTTGAAGTATTTTCACATTTTTATCAATCGGATGATTAAATAAATTTTTTACAGATAATGCTCATTATTTTCATTATGCCTCCTGTATCCTCATGTCTCATCAAGTGCATTACTAAGAGCACTACGATGTTGACTGACATGATCCAAAAGCACGGTGGAGCTACTGAGTCTTCAATACCGCAGATAAGATGGGAAGGGGTGATTCAATACGTATGTTGAGTTTAGCTCGAGTTCACCTTCTTCTTAGTGCAGCGTCTAAAATCTGATGATGTTGCAGACTTCTTAAATCTATAGTCTTGTTCGCCTGAAGTGATCCATAAATAGTTGGCGACTAAAACGAAAAAGGTTAAAAACGAAACCCCCGCATTGTTTCGACACTTAATATTAAAAGCCTTCCTTCCTGAATCATCTATCCTTACTATAGCAGTGCTATGTGCAGGAGAATTGGATGCACGTAAGGTTCTGTTGTGTGCAAGACATTTCATTTCAGTAGCTGCACGTAAGAGGAAGGTGAACCGGTGGTATACTCAACACTCACTTAGTATTAATTAGCCCTTCCCAACAAAACTGCGCTACTGTGTTTGATATTAGTGCATGGCAATCTTTTGGATTTACTGAGCTTTAGCGAATTTTATTGGTTTTTATAAATAACTATGATAAAAACAACAAGCTGTGTACTATCATGTGAGATTTTAATTAAACTTATTCATAGTGTATAAAATAATTATAATATATTCAGGTATATGTTAAAAGTTACTGGCAATATATGAATCCATTGTACACTTACGTTGTAGTACCATAAATTGTATTAGAGTTTTGCTATAAAACCTTGCATGAGGTTTCTACATAGACATAAATGAATTATGTGATGGTGCTCTCCAATCATAGAATTAGGCTGAGCGTCATAGAAGCGTACCACTTAGTAAACTCACACGATTTCTCTTTGGTCACCGTCGATGTAAAATTTTCTTTCATGTATGATTATCCGTCTACAGGATATCTCGTAAATGAAACAAGCTATATAGTTGACATTTGCCGTCAAAACTCAGCGAAGCCTGTTACATAACATGTAACAACTGTGAAGAATATTATAAAATATTTTTGCTAATTTCATTTATTTAAGGAGTTTTATTTCGCTCTCGTAAATCTTTAAGGTACCAAGCAACAACAAATGAAGTCTATATAGTATAGTGTCAATTTCCAATACATTATTGCGTTGGTAGTACTGAAATATTTTAAAAGTAAATAAGGAATATAAAAAAATTAGGAATTTTAAATCTGATGCCGTAACACTATGAACTCATCCAGTGTGGTATATAAACCGAGTTGATGCGAAATTACAATGCTCATGTTGTGACATGGATGGTGCTGGGGATTATTACCATGATAACCACAGAAGTTATAGCCACGAGCCTTGAATGTTTTCTCACCTTAGGCTGACAACAATAGAACCTCCCTAGAGCCAGGTCAGATGAGTAAATGGGACAATCAGGAAAAAGGTTTATTGTCAAACGTACAGGAGCTTGAAGAATACGCCCTAACATACAGAGAGACGGGTGGCGGGAAAGATCCTTCTAAACGTAACTCGTATTTTTCTGAATATCGCCTGCCTTAAAGTTAAGCTGAACTTTGAACCTCCACATCTTGACTATGAATGGACAGCACAGATCCAAGTGACCACAGACGTATCACAGGGGAATGAAGGTTAACACACACACTCACAAATAAACTTTTTAATGTAGTAAAACTACACTGAAGGTGACTTAGGACTTCAACTGGAAACCATAAGACTACCAACTTTTCAGAGCTTGGATATGTGTATATTTTTCTACCGCTGATACTGCTCCATTTTATCTTGGAAATTATATTGAGAAATACCTCCGTCAATGATTTTTTTTTCACAAAGCGTATTTCATGTCATGGTTGCTAATTAATAGTTACAATAGTGTTAAAAGCATTTATTTCATATGATATTGTATTGACTAATATTATAACCAATAGAAAATACTAGATATATTTATATTTTTGTAATTAAGGAATATTTCTGCGAATATGATTCGTATATGAGCGAAAACCTGGCTAAAATTGACATTCTAGAAAAAAACTGTTCTTAACGCAATCATCTTTTTAAGTTACGAAATCGTTTACTGATTACAATGCAAAGTCCTTATCTCAGTTTCGAAGAAGTGACGAAAAAGCCATTAATTTAACGGTTAGGTGTTTAAAATTCAATGCATTACTCTATAGCAAGAAGTGATGTCAAGAATATGACAGTTTAATATTTATAATGCTGCTAAATCACTAATAAATGGTAGATAATACTAAGCACCTTAATAAACATTTGATAGTAAATTTACAGATGGATTGTTGATTTCTTTAAGATTAAGCAATAATTAGCATCAATTGTAAGTTTGAAATTTTATATTTCAATTATAATATAATTAATTATAATTCAACGGACATGAATTTTTCAGGATATTCATAAGTTAGAGCCTTATGTTACACAGGTTAGAATTTACACTTTTAAAACCTTTTTATGTAAAAGTTTAAAAGAGCCAGAGATTTTATATACTTAAATTTAGTCACATTTACTTCACTATATACAGCAATTGCGATAGTATTCATTCATGAATGGTGGTTTATTTTAATTAATTTTTCTCTTAATATGAGTATGGCTTACTTTGCGGAACATATCGTATCGTTATATAGATAGGCTTTATCTGTAATAAACAAGACTAATGTTGTAATTTGTAACTGTATTGCCTAAATGTTGGTGTCCTTTTTTAAAATATAAATTTACTCTTCTGAGTTACGCAACATAACACAATTGTAAGTAAGTACGGATTTATAGCGTTCAAGTAACTACAAAAACACGAATAAGTCAGAATAAAACTAATGTACTTTTTGTACTTGATTTTCAACAATCATATGACAGTATTATGATTTTTACTTAGATATTGGGGAGAATACTTAGTAATTTTATTAAATATAAGGCTTAGTAATAAGATTGAGTCCGATAGTTTTAAGAAATTTCTAAATAACACCACTAATGGAAATTTAAAAATTCTTATTTCTAAAATGTTCGTCATCATTAACAGTTCCGTAATATATATTAGAACTAATCTTATAAGTAATTTTTTAATCACATTAAGGTCTATGATATCAGAATTTTTGTTATTGTTGTTTTATTCTCTAAATTTAAAATAATATATTTTGTAAACCTGTGTGGGTGACCTTTACTATACAAATATATTTTTGTTTTATTCATAAAGATTTAATTATTTAATCCATTGTTTTAAGATAAACAATTATTCGACTAAACTATGGAGAAATGAATAATATAGGTAGTCATGTAAAAATTAAATACAATATACATTTTTAAATTTATATCTTATTATGTTTAGTAAATATAAATGAGTAAATTTTGGTAAGTTGCAGCGTAGTAGTTATACAAACTCTGTGTATACTCTCTATGTAAAAATAGTACCTTTAAGAAACAATAGAATTGAAACTGGTTTCTTACAAAACAATTGCTCCAAAGTTTAAAGTATATCGAGTGCCACCGGCCTCGTATTTACATCTCTTTAATGTTAACCAAGGTAATTATGTCGACAAGTAAAAGGTTATTCGAAGAAACCGTGGTAATTTAAAAATATTTAAAGTATAATTCCAGTCTCTTGTATGTCCTAAAGGATTTTTTATGATTCTTGGTCCTCAACCTCTTTCTGAATGGTTGAGTTCTAGTAATTACCACACGTATGGATCACATTGGAGTATGCCCGTTATAATCTGTTTATAAAAATGTATTGCTTAATATTATTACTAAGTGATCGGTTTTGTTTAGCTACCATCTTCTTATCTCAAATCTTTAGTTCAAAAACATGTTGCAAGACTTTTAGGAAGATAGGAAGTAAAAAAAAAAACAGTCATTAACTCGTTAAATTAGTAAATTTATTACAGAAAAATATTTCGATAATCATCGTTTTAATGTTGTAAGATATACAACTTTTAGACTCTGTATCTTTGAAAAAGAAACTCAAATAAATATTCCTTTCATCTATATCTTTATACAAAGTAAAGCAAAGAAAAATATTTCAAAAACTTCCAATATTATAGCTCACTAGCTTTTGATCAGTACGAAACTGTGTTCTATTTTTAAGTTAATTCTTTTCTTCGTTACTTATAAGGTGTTTCCTTACCAGGCCCTGGTATTTTTCAAGCACAACTTTGTCGAATGAATTACTTAGCTATTGGAAATAGGTCCAGTTATGAGCGGTTTTCCATATTTTTACGATTATTCAATATTATTCGTGTTGTCTCTCCCAGTTAGTCTGAGTCTTAACCAGAAGGATTTTGAAGAAGCTCTGCGTACACATCGGAATCATTTTCTCCGCTTTCCTATTACAACGTATGACTATGCAAAACCCAGTGTCGGTCAAAATCTTTTGATTAACTGTTAAAAATCTCAAGTCCTACAGATATAAATTCTTCAAGAAAACAGAAACTGTGCCATTTTACGGGAGTTCTATAATTACTATCAGCCTAATCCCACGAGTGGTCATACAGCGTCATAGGAACACTTATTTTATATTAAGAAATATTGTTTAGTGCAACAGTTAAGGTCTATATGGAAAGCTAGTTTTGTGTATTGCTATGATATATCTAAGCCATATGTTTATTGTCAGTTTGTTTATTTATTAAACGTTTTTCCCCGTATCCATCATGGGTAGCCACATCCCATGAAGATCCATGCTTCAACATTAAACTTATTATGGCTTATATAGAAATGAAGTTTCTTATAACATTTAAAATCTTTATGTCAGTCACTCGTGTGACAATGCAGCAGACAGAAATGAAATGTTTCCATCTCCTTAATCTTTGTTGACTTTGCTATCACTCAGCCGACAAACATTATGGCTGACTTGGTGTTTGAAATTATTATCTAAGGTGATTTATTATTTATCAATTTATTACGCTTTGTATTTAAAGCATACATATTATCAGCTTGTGATCAATAGCCGGAGTCCAGTTAATTTAATTCAGTTCATCCAGAATAAATACCGCCCACCACTCGAGGGGCTGGATAAATGTAACAAAAGTCGGTCTATAGAATGCTAAGGAATTTTGGAAATCAGGTTTTTGTTTTATCTTCTGGATCCGAAATGAATTAAAAAGACTGTAATTAGACGTGTTTTAATAAAATAGACTTCTCACGTTTTGTACTGTACGTAAAAGTAAAGTAACTCCTAGGCGAAGTTAGGACTAAGAAGCCCCTCTAACACTTTACCTGGGGACCAACGGCTTACATTTAACGTCCGAACCACCACCAATGGCCGAGCAGGCGTGCTGCTTGCAAGGACAGGATCGCTCAGCGACCATCCATACAAGCACCAGCCACGCTCGTCGTTATTTGATTTGGTTATCTCGCGATAACCGCCATACCCGCTACACTGTGACATTAGTAACGCATATATCTTCTTAAATGATTCATTAAGGCAAACTCAAATTGACCTTTAAAATTTAAGAAAATGTATCCAGCAGTGTTCTTAACAAGATAACAGAGGTTTGAAGAAGACAGCAAGCGCTCTCACTAGCCTGTACCGTACCATGAAAAATTAGCTAACCATAGTTGTTAAACAAAAGACTTTATCTGTTGAAGATGGAGCTCGTATTGGCTACTTGTTAATTTATTTACACTCAAACACATAAACCAATATTAAAAACTTTCATATTTGTAAGTCTTTCGATAGCAAGACTATTTCGTCAGATACGTCACAAAAGTGATGATATGTAATGATTAAAAAGTGAAATGTATAATTGATTAGCCTGCACGTGAGTTAGCTTTCTAAAAAATGATAGACCTTAGAACGCTATAAAATCCGTATGAACGTAAAAACTCAATATATGTTTGATTCTTATAAAACGATTAAGTATTTGCACCACAAAAATTAACCCTAATTACAAACTACTACCGCTTTAAACCATAAATATATACCTATCTCAACTGCAATATAATCCATTTGAATAAAAGTTTGAATATTCTGTGTAAATGTTTATAAAATTGTATTAATTAGAAAATCACAAATATTATTCGGAATAGTTTTGGGAGGAAACTTAAAAGTATATTGTGTCGATACTAATTAAATCAAATATGTTGCAGGTATTTAAGATATGGCGATTTCGTAATATTACATATCAAAGGTGATTGTGGGTTTCATTTTGAAATACACATATTATAAATATGTTTATTAAAATACTTGTAAAAAATAAACATTTTATATCCATAGAAACCACAATAAGTTTTAGTTAGTAATGTTTACTATCGTTCATTTTATGATTTAAATTGTTCTATTTCGACTACGTCCGTTGAACTACACCGGGATAAACTATGGCTAGTACCAGAACCAAAACTTACAGATGAGTCAATTTTACTATTTATTTAGAAATCCCAACATTTGCTTGTAGATCTATCAGTTAACAAAATAGTTTATATATCATAGTTATAGATACAAATAAACCTGCAATAGTTAGTGCAGTGACAACACTACTGCTAAGTAAACGAAATTTAATTACGTATTTATTATTACGTTTATTGTGTCTGTAGCTGTTATGGTATTATTAAAACTAAAGAAGTTCTAACATGTTATGTCCTGTTCGAAATATATAATTTGTAAATCTATTAGTTTTATGTCCAGTGCCTAAAAAGAAATATATAGACAATGTTACATTAAATTTAAGACCTCTCTCATAACTATTAAAAGACCCATGAGTATTTTACTATGTAAAACAGCCATATATCCGAGAGTCAAGAGTGGCTGAATATTATAAATTGAAAATATATCAAAGTTTTCTTAATAGAGGGCATAAAAGTAGTGAAAGCCTTTACGTCTTGTGCGGATATGAAAAAAAGTCTCATCAACCCCAGACTCTAGTGTAGAACAGCTCCCTTACATTTAAACTTCTCTAATATCGTTACTGCTGTACTAAGCAATACCGCAACTATATTTAAATATGTATCATGGTTTATCAGTTTATATTTAACATACTAATAATGTCACAACTATAACTTACTTATAATAATAAAATTATAATTTGTAACAGTAAAGGAGTGTAATAAATGTTAACTTTGCGATTAGTATGTAAAGTTAATTAAATTAGTACGACAACCCTAATAGTGTTAGTGCAGAGGTTTTAACATTGCAGACTGGTTATGAAAATAGTTATTGCCTAAGTTGTGTCCACGGCATACAGGTGTTGATTATTACAGGCTGATCAGCGCAAACGGTTTCAAAATTAAATGAAATGGTATTTGATCCTCCCCCTCTCTAACCCTCATTTAAAATAAATTGTTATTTCTTAATTGATAAATTGTCGATATAATAAGTTGTTTGCCCTAAGGAACTTTACAATTGAATCGTTTATTGCAGAAACCCCATAACCTACATTTCTTTCGATTTTGACTTTTTAGTATATTAATTAATAATCTACAAATTGAAATACATTGTTTGGTGCAGAAATCACACAACTGCAACCATCCTAAAGGCTTTTAAACTGGGCATCGAATCTTTAGTTTAGTGCAGAAACCCCTCAAGTGACTGCAGTTGTGGGGTTTCTGCAACAAACTCGGGGTAAATTTATTTTTTGTGTTGAGCGATGTTGGCAGCCGTGTCTTTTCTTGTTGCCATGTGCTCTTCACTTCCTGTCTGTTGTCAGTGGTGTACTGTGTGGTGGTTTGTTTACATACTGTTTATACCGGGCTGATTTCTTGGTTGTTAATGTGTTGTTAAGTATAAGTTGTAGCACTGGTTATAAAGACATGAGTGAAAGTTCAGATAGTGATGGGCCTTCTCAACCAAAGAGGAAAAGAGGTATCACCAATCCAAATACTTACAAAAGGAATGTGATTCGTGAATCCAGGACCAAAGGAAAAGGTCATGTTACTTACAAAGTTAAGGGAATAGAAAGCAAAGTTTGTCCTCAAAATGTTACTTGTAAAAGCCCGATTAAATGTCATTCTAAGATTGATCAAGAAGTAGTAACAGATATATGGGACTATTTTTATAGCCTAGAGACCAAAAATTGTCAAGATACATATTTACAATCGCTAATTGAAGCAAGAGCAGTCGGTAGACGTACAAAATCTGCAAAGTATGATGTACCGGTAACAGTTGACAATGAGTTAGATGATGAAGATGAAAATGAACGTAGTGAGACAGTCTATAAAAGAAAACACACACATGTGTGTACTATATAAAAAATAAAGGGTGCTTAGTAAATAAAATAAATAAATAAATAAATAAGGACTTTATTTTGGAGCGGTTTTCAACAATAATTGCTGGTTTACAAAACGACTCATGTCTTATTATAGTTCATAAAAAAATTAAAAGCTTATTTTATAGTTATTAATAAATAAAACACAATATTAGACATACAGTTATATATGGCTATATCACCTTGTATTGTACATTAAATACTTGTATATATTTTCTTTGTATGTCGTATCAGATACACCCTGGCCTGTTACGCTGGAGGACAGTTCATTATATAATTTGGGAGCAAAGTACGCAAATCGCTTTCTTTCAAATTCACGGCGAACGCGAGGCATCTCCAACACTTGATCCTGTCTAGTACTGCGAGATCGGACTTGCAACCTGCTTTTTAGTTTTTCTCTCAGATATCCCGGCCTGCCAGTGGTCAGGATTCTGTAAACCAGGCATGAGGAGCGAAGGGTACAAGTATCAGCTACAGTCAACAAACCCAGCGATCGTCGAGCCTCCGAAACATGGTCAAACCTTCTTAACCCTTTGGATGCCAGCCCATTTTCCAAAAGTACTAACCAGAAACGCCAAGGGCATTTACAGCAGTTTTGCAAGCTTTCACTAAATGTATCATAACTTTTTTATTTTTTAACAGATATTGATGATTTTTTTACCATTATTTTGCTTATGAAATGCCCTTGTTCTTTTGGTAAATTTTAGTTGCATAAATGTAATTTAAACTTATAAAAAAGTTAAAAATTAAGAAAAAAAAAATTAAAATTTCCAAAAAACATTTTATTTAGCACAAATAAGTTGTTTAAAAGAAAATGTACGCTGATTTCCTGTTATATCCTAGTAAACTATATCTAACCCTTAACCTAATAACAAAATTTTAAAAGCCTACCTTATATAGAAGTCCAGTTATGATTTTTTTTCACTAAATGTGACACGGGCACAGTTTTTGTAATTTGCATGGACGTTGTATGTAATGTTACACTATATTCACAAATCAATATTTGACACTATACAAATCGGTACTTTGGGATTATACCAACCACACCACTATGAAGAACACAAAAATATAAATTTTATAGATATATTATAAACAAACATTGTAGAACGAAAAAACAACTTTTTAATTACAAAATTACAAACTTACAAAGATTATCAATTGTTAATGAGGTCAGATTCGCTTAAACTTTTTTCAATGAACTTAGAACATTATAAAACGATGTATTTGAGTAACAGAACTAACATTCCATCAATCAAAAAGCATTTCCAGGTATTGTGATCGGTATTGTGGTCGCTGTTATCTTATCTTTCTCGAGAATCCCGATTACGGCAGGCCGCGCGGCATCACATGATTATTTAAGTTTTTTGCACGGTACATAATTGCCTTTCCATTACAATTCAATTTATATTTCTGATCAGCCCCTCTAGAATTATATTTACTGATAGATACTATCTCGAGGGATGTTTTTCTTTCGTTGACATCAGCGCGAGCTTCGGAAGCACCTTCGGCCGGAGGCACTCGCATTTTGGGTGGCGGAGTTTGATCAAGAATAATGACAAGTTTTGTGTGTTTTTTTTCAATAAAGAGTTTAGTTTTTATTTGGTAATGTTTGTTTTTGTTGAATTTTTGTGTTTGGAGAAATGTAGGGGTAAAATACGAAAGTACAACAAAGCGAACGGGCGGCGAGACTCTGCAATCACGTTATCTACTACACCGCTCGACTTTGACCTCTGTCTGAGGATGGGGAGGGGTTTGCGATAAGACAATTCCTGTTTTATACTGACGAAATATTGTTCTACGCTAATCTAGTAATCAGTAGAAGCTAAATGTCAACTGTCTGAGGATGGGGAGGGGTTTGCGATAAGACAGTTCCTGTTTTATATCGACGAAATATTGTTTTACGCTAATCTATTAATCAGTTGAAGCTAAATGTCAAATAACGATTCATGTCTGGGTGTAGTCTGTATAATCCCAAAGTACCAATAAATCTAATAAAAGGGGCATAGTAAAAATGCCCTAACAACAAAAGTAATGAGAGAATTACAAACGTAAACAACGCATAGCAACACGAACGTAACCTCAATCTCGACCAAACAATTCAACAGCTGCGAAGCTCAAATACGACCAAACAAACAGTCCATAAACGAATTAACTACTTTTTGGTTGCAAAGCAACTAATCGACTATCGATTAGTCAAAATTTTCGCGGCAATAAGATAAACTATAAGGAAATTACAGGTGAAAAACGTGACGTACCTATATTACGGCCGTTGGCGATTTTCAGTTGAGTAGCCGACGGCCGTAATACCGGTACGTTGGCATCCAAAGGGTTAAACCACATACATACCTTACACACATATTTTGGACCCTCTGTAATTTTTCTAAATCTCCTTTAGACACAATGTTGCCATAGACAGGGAGGCAATAGTACCGGTATGAAAAAATGTGTTTTTGAAAGTGCTTGGAGTAACAGGTGAACGCATAAGAAGGATTTGTAGCCTTTTACTCCAGAACAAAAGTCCAAGGGACTTACGGGGAAAAACCGGAGTGGGAACTCTGTACCTGGCACTGTTTGTAATCTGATTCATCAACATGTCAGTTCTTACGATGTCAAAATGACCCATTATGGAGGAAAGCCTAAAAAATATTTGGACGCCAGACTGACTGTTAAAAAAATGTATGAAATGTTTCTTGATAAACATCCAGATCTAACCAATGTAGTTAAGTTTAACTTTTACTACACATATTTCAAAGAGAATTTTGACTACAGATTTGGTTCCCCTTAAGTGGATGTTTGTTGCACTTGTGAAAGTCTATCTAGTAAGCTAAGAGACCCTCTTATGTGTGAAAGTGCCAAACGTACTGCTGTGGCAGAGATGATGGTTCATAAAAACAGGGCTAAGAAGTGTTTTAAGAAATTGCATGATTACTGTAATGACAAAGATGACGAAACTCTGGCAATATGTTTCGACCTTATGCAAAATCTACCTTTGTCGCACATTCCTGTCCAAGAAGTCTTCTATATGCGGCAATTGTGGGTGAACTGCTTTTGTATCCACAACCTAAAGACAAATAAGGCGAAAATTTATGTATACCATGAGGGTGTAGGAAATAAATCACCAGATGAGGTGTGTTCGTTTCTTTTTGACTACATGAAGACTGAAGTCCCTGATACAATAAAGAAATTGGTACTGTTTAGTGATGGTCCTTTCGGACAAAATAAGAATCACACCATGATAAGATTCTTAATGGCTCTGTGTGACAATTCACATTTTAAGACTATTACATACTACTTCCCAGTGCGAGGGCATTCTTTTTGCCCCTGCGATAGGGACTTTGGCTGTATAAAGCGCCTAATACGGAAAGCTGACCGGATTTATACACCACAGGAGTACATTGAACTGATACTGAGGGCTAGTAATTCTGGTAGATTCACAGTCCGTGAAGTGAAAACCCATGAAATATTAAACTTCAAGAGCTGGTGGCCTGCACACTACAAAAAGACAGTTTCAGCCTCTGATGAATCGGCAGGAAGAGCCATTCCGAAGAAGGACAAAGAACCATTTAAAATATCCACTTACAGACAGTTCCATTTCTCCTCACATTCACAAGGGAAAGTAGTAGTGAGGGAGTTCATTGATGGCTTACGTGAGTCCACATTCACCCTCCTGAAATGTAACCAACCACCGGAGCTACCAACTGCAGTTGCCTACCCTCAAGGACAAGTAATACATTTTTTTAATTCCTACAATTTTATTCGGAACAATGAAGTTATTTTTGTTTTACAATAATAATGATCATAATGTTATTAGTTAATAAAAATAATATCAACAGAGTATAATTTTTTTTTAATATGCTAGCCAGTCACGACTTATTTTTGCTGAATCAACAAGTTGATTTCTTGGTTACAGGTACCTATCCAAAAGGCAAAGCTCAATGACATCACAAAGTTGACCAACTATACCACAGGGTATGAAGACTTCTGCAATGCTTTGTTACAATGGCCTACAACAGATGCCGAAATGATTGAGAGGTCCAATGAAGATGACGAGTAGGTTTAGTCCGAAAAATGTATATATTTTCATGTTTTTGTACTAGTTAATGAGTTCTATCTTTGAATAAAGTGTCTTAACCATATTTTTGTTTTCCATTGTGCCTAAACCTGCAAATCTGTCAGAAAATTAGGAACCAAATTATTATTTGATTTACAAAAACAGCTTTTATTGCAGAAACAACCATAAGTGAAACAATAAAAAAAAACTTTAAGTGGCATATCAACCCTGATGATTAAGATAGACATCCACGACTTTGAATACCTTGGTAGTTAACAATGAAAACATACTAAATTGAAATGTTTGTTACTTTTTTAGAAATTAGATTTCCCTAAAATTTAAAAAATTTTGGTTATGTGGTTTCTGCAATAAACGATTCAATTACAATTTACGTAGACTTTTATGTAGACTATGTTAGATACATCAAGTAAAACTCAAGTCTACAAAGGTTCTTTTCGTTGCAAATATACTAAATAGCAATGACATGAGATATCGAGTATTGTGCCTGAATATTATGATAATTTATGACGTTTAAATTACTGTAAGACGAGTAAATAAACAAGTTTTTCTCTATAGTATGTATGTGTTCGTGTAATCTGATAACAAACATTGATTTAATGTTAATAGTAATTAATTAATTATGACGTAAACAAGCAAGTGAAGATAAAAACCATGAACAGGAAACAGATGACACACAACACTGTAGATTTTAATATCTTTTATATATCCATAGAAACAACTTACAAACAACATGTATTACCAAGATTTTTATAAATTAAATAGTGTAGTTAGACAATAGTCATGCAGGAGGTGGAAAATCTACACTGGGATTCATGCAGTACTATGGCAAAGACAAAGGATTGCAAGATTGAGACAAGGACTTATAGATGAGTTACTTTAATTATTTAGATTTCCAAGTTTTTGTCTAACTATTCTTCTTACCCTAAGTAGTTTGAATCCTAGATTTAGCGATTAATGATTACAGAAAAACAAATAGAAGCAGTTCCTATGTAATAATGTAGTTATTAACAGGATTTTAATCTTTAAGGAAATTGAAACTTATTGTATTGTATTTGTTAGTAAAGTTTATCTTAATCAACAAAAATTACTTTCTTATATTTTGTGGGAAAACAGAAAGAACGCCTGATGTATTGATTTAAATCCTTACTTACTTTAAATGTACAAAAAAATCAGATTACAATCACCTTCAAAATCAACTATAAATCTTTTAAGGCCCTTTCACACATATTTGGTAAATAGTGTAAATATTATTTAGAGAATTACTTGGTTAAATATGCCTGAGAGACATCTGACAAGCATTTTATAGTTTGATATTAGTGAATTTTAGTTGACTTACGATTAAAATTATTAACTTAATTACATTTACTTGTTTACACTGAAAAAAGAAATAAGGATATTGTATTAATTTAAGGAGAAATACGGTCCATAACTTTTAACTTATCTAATTAGTTGCTGAAATTACTACTAGAGCTCCTTTTAAATTTAGAAGACTATTAAAAGTAATACAGCCATATAATTAAATTATTAGAATCCATTTTCGCCTTTATTAAATTTTCACAATTAATTATAATATTACCCTATTGCATGCCAAATTATAATGTATCGTTGTAGAGAATAGTTTGTAAACATACTTTAAATAATTATAAGTCATGTTGTTTTATGTATATTTTTATGTTTTTGACTGCATAGTATATTTTTTTTAACTCATAATTGTGGTTCATTATTTTCCCCGAACATTAATGTGTATTTTGAATGCACATGTTTACAGCTCCCAAATCTTTTAAGATCCATCCATAAATATTTGATAAAAAGTATTGATTACTTAAAGAATTTTTACATAATATGTCTAAGAGACATCTTTCAGACATTTTATTTAATTTAATCCTTAAAGTACTCTAAGTGTACAGAAAGAATCAGTTTACAATCACCTTCAATATCATCTGTAAATGTTTTAAAGTCCTTTCATACATATTTGATAAAAAAATTTAAAGATTACTTAGAGAATTATTAGCGAATGTAATACTTATGATTAAAATTCATAACTTAATTATTTATGATTGCTTGCACTTAAAACTTTCATAACGATACTGTAAATATTTTGAGGAAAAATATAGTCTATAATTGTTGATTTAATCAAAATCTTACTGGAACCACCACCAGAGGTCAAAATTAAACCTTCACAGACATTCAGAATGACAATCAATTACTAAACTTCTAGACGAAACGTTAAGATCCTCTTTGAGAAAAAAAAACAAACATACAAATAAAACAATTTTAAGTTGAACAGTTATCAATTCTGTACCGTGCTCTATTGTTGTCTTAAAATATTGAGTATTATCACCTTAACTAAGTGAGATTTCATTATAACATAGAATTTGCTATTAGTAAAAGTTTTACATCAGCTGTATTTTGACAACTAGTAGGAACGTGCAGAATAAAGAATTACCAGAATGTGCTTATTAGACATCTTTTACTATCTTAGTAGCTAATCTAGCTAATCGATCACCATCTCAGCTTATCGATTTAAAGGCTTGAGTTCGAGTCCCGGTCAGAGGATATGACTTTCGCAACCTGAAGTAATAAAAGCTCCTAAAACTATGTTGGAATAAATGTAATAGTTTTTTTTTACAGAAATTTAAAAAGTCTCTACTATGATACGCATGATACCTGTAGGCCTAATAATGTAAAATAATAATTAGTTAAAGTACAGGAGAGTAATCAATGTCAAATATACAATGAGTATGGAAAGTTAATTAAAGCTGTACGACAACCCTACCAGTGTTAGGACAGAGGTTTGAACACTGCAGACTGGTTATGGAAATAGTTATAGCCTAAGTTTTGTCCGCGGCATACAGGTATTGGTTATTACAGGAAGATCGGCGTAAACTGTTGCAACCCATAATTAAAATAATGTATTGTTTATTTATTAACTCATCGCTATCGTAAATTGTTTGCTTTAAGGAACTTTACAGTTGTAATCTACATATACTGTTATGTAGACTATTTAAGCTATGTGGACACATCAAAGGGAAAAGTGATCTAGAAAGTTTTATTTTACTTGCAGATACACTATTTAACAATCACGACATATCGAGTATTGTGCCGGGATATTGGATCTCAATTATGATAATTTATCACGTTGACATGAATGTAAGACGAGTAACAAAACATGTTTATCTCTATAGTATGTATGTGTTCGGGTAACCTGATAACGAAAATCTATTTACTGTTAATAGTGTTATTACGTAAACAAGCAATTGAAGGGAAAAACTATAAAAAAGAAACGGATGAAACATACAACAATGAACATATTATATATTTTATATCCATAGAAACAAGAAAGAAAATGTATTATCAAGATTTGGATAAATTCAAATCTGTTTATTTACAAAATTCGTTAAACTCACGCTACGTTAGGTTAGAGAAGCACGACCAGGAACAGGTGCGATAGCCAAGACCTTGATAAGAGCAATCGCTCTTTAATTGTTCCGTTTAATGTTCTAAATCCGTTTTAAAACGCGCAGGACGTGGAAAATCTACACCAGGAGTACGCTGGTGAAGACCAGGATCGAGACAAGGACTTATATATGAGTTACTTTTCTTCTTTCAAAGTGTTTTTTTTTTCTTTGATTATTCTTCTTAATGAAAGTAGTTTACCATGTTAGATTTAGCGACAGTTAACCACAGCAAAAACATTGAAATAGTTCTAATGTAATTATAACAAGTTTGCAGTTAAAAGGATTATATTTTTTTAATGAATTTTACAAGTTTATTTTCTTGTTTTATCTTGACCAAAAAATAACTTTCGTATGTTTTGTGGACGAACTGAAAGAACTTGTGATCTACGGTTTTACATCCCTTCAATACTCTTAGTGTACAGAAAGAAAACTGTTTACAGCTATCTTCTTTAAAATCGTTAAATATTTTAAGATCCATTCTCACATATTTTATAAAAAGTGTAAAGACTACCAAAAGAATTATTTACTTAAATGTGTCTGAGAGAAATCTTTCAGACATTTTATAGCAGTGTAAATATTGAAAATAATTTTATATTAGTAAATGTTAGCTCATTTAGGATTAAAATTCAGAAATTATTGCGTTAATTTGTTTAAACTCAATTATTTATATAAAAGGTGTTGTACAGATTTGAGGAGAATTATGGTCTATATATTTTAATTTTGTTTAACTGGTTGTTGACTCAGTTTATTTTCTTGTTTCATCTTGATCAAGAATAACTTTCATTTTTTTGTGGACGAACCGAAAGAACTTGTGACTTATGATTTTAAATCCCTTCAGTACTCTAAGTGTACAGAAAGAATCAGTTTACAACCAGCATCTTTGAAATCACTAAAGATCCAAGTCCAAGTCGCTGTGACATGGGGGGGGGGTGGATCCCCCACTAAAGATTTTAATATCCATTCTCACATGTTTTATAAAAAGGTGTAAATATTACCAAGAGAATTAAATTAAATGTGTCTGAGAGACATCCTTCAGGCGTTTAATAGTTGTGTAAATATTGAAAATAATTTGAAATCAGTTAATGTTAGCCCATTTAAGATTAAAACTCATAACGTATTGCGTTAATTTGTTTAAAGTCATTGATTTCTAAAAACGGTGTTGTACATATTTGAGGAGAATTATAGTCTATATCTTTTAATTTATTTAACTAGTTGCCGATTGAAATTATAATTATTATATATAGGTTATAGAAATAAATTCTTAGTTTGCATTTTCACCTTTAAATGTTTAAATTACACTATTATTAATAATTATAATCCGAAGAAAATAAAAAATGCTATATTTAAAAATAATGCCAGCTTCTAGTTGGTATAAAACACCACTAAAATTGTTTATCGGGATATAATTTTCATTTCACACTGACAGGAAAGCCAATCTAATGCAAAATCAGATGGGAACAATCAAAATACTTGTTAGGAAGTGACGAGCTATCTAGCCTTAGAGGTGTTACGGTTTATATCCCGTTACTGGGGTAACTAAGGGCTCCGATTGTTACATGTTCATTTTACTTTAAACATAATAAATGCTACTTTAAATTGCTATTCCATATTTTCTCTTAATAATGACTGAGTACCATAATTTTGTACACAATAATCTTTAATTTATACATACAACTGTAAAACCCAATTAGCTTTGAAATAAAATAGTGTAGATTGCAAACTAGAATTTTAAAGAGCCTCGAATTTTTCGTATTGGAACCTGAGGATGTAGATGCTTTCTTTTGAATTCGTAGAAAAAACACTATAATTAATATATAGTATTGTCTTCACTCGACCTTAAGGTCATATCATATTTGATTCCTATTTATTGAGAACATTGTATTCGTCAATGACATTGAGAAACATCTACATCGATAACCATGCAGTTAACGTAACTCGCATAAGAACCTTAAATTTATATTATCTCTAAGATTATTTTCAGTTTTGTATTGTTTTAAAAGTTTTATTAGAAGGCTTAGTAGTCTGTGTTGTTAAATTAATATAATTTTTACAAAAAATATTTTTGACATTTGATTTTTTTAATAAATTTTAGTCCTTAACTTGTAATTATCGGTGATGCCCGTGTTACTTCTGTTTGTTAGTCTGCAAGATATCCCGAAAACGAACCGACCTATAGTATTCAAAAATTTCAATGAAGCTTAATTTATATTTGAGGAAGACTGTATTTGCTATTAGTGCATTATAACAGATGGAATTTGGATGAGCGTCAGCTAATATGTTTGAAAATTCCTATAGTTGGAATAAATGTAATAGTTTTTTATACAGAAATTTAAAAAGTCTCTACCATGAGATTTATATTAATGTAAAATAATAATTTGTTAAAGTACAGGAGAGTAATCAATTTCAACTTTGAAATGATTATAGACAGTTAATTAAACCAGTACGATAACCTGACAGAAGTTTGAACATTGCAGACTGGTTATGAACATATTTATAGCCTAAGTTTTGTCCCCGGAATCCAGGTGTTGATTAGTACAAGCAGATCGGCGTAAACTGTTTCAAAATTAAAGGTAATAGTATTTAATCCTCATCCTCTCTAACGTACTTTTCAAATAATGTATTGTTTATTTAATAAGTTATAGCTATAGTAAGTTATTTGCTCGAAGGAACTTTACACCTGTAAATAATGTTGTAGGCCTGCATAGAATGTTATGTAGACCATTTAAGTTAGATACATCAAAGTGAAAAATCAAATCTACACAGGTTCTTTTCGTTGCAGATATACTAATTAGCAACGACATGACATATCGATTATTGTGCCTGAATATTGGATATAAATTATGACAAATTATCACGTTGACATTAATGTAAGACGACAAATAAAAAATGTTTATTTCTATAGTATGTATCTGTTTGGGTAATCTAATAAAAAAATCGACTTAATATTAATAGTATTCATGACATAAACAAGCAAGTGAAGATGAAAAGCATTAAAAAGAAACAGATGAAACATACAACAGTGTACATATTAATGTATTTTAAATATCAATAGAAACAACAAAGAAAAGGTACTACAAATTTTTGATAAATTTATTAATGTTATTTACAAAATTTGTTGGATACACGGTTATAGAAGCACGATCAAAAGCTTGATAAGGACCAGGACTTTTTTCACTGTTCGTTTTTATGTTCAATTCGGTTAACACGCAGTATGCGGAAAGTCTACACCCGGAGTACGCTGACGAACACCAGGATCGAGACAAAGAAATATAGATGAGTTACTTTAATGATTTGCACTTCAAACTTTTTTCTTAGATTATTCTTCGTAATCAAAGCAATTTATATCTTAGATTTAGCGATAGTTAATCACAGGAAAATAAAATGGAACAGTTCCATTTGCAGTTAAAAGGATTATCATTTTTAATGAATTTTACATTGAGTTTACTTTCCTATTTTATCTTGACCAACAAATAACTTTTGTATGTTTTGTAGACGAACCGAAAAAAATTTTGATTTATGGTATTAAATCCCTTTAGTACTCTAAGTGTACAGAAAGAATCAGTTTACAACTATCTTCTTCAACATAGCCAAAGGTTTTAGAATCCTTTGTCAAATATTTTATAAAAGGTATACAGATTACCAAGAGAATTACTTACTAAATGTGTCTGAGAGAAATCTTTCATGCATTTTATACTAGTGTAAAATATTAAAAATTATTTGAAATTAGTAAATGTTAGCTCATTTAAGATTAAAATTCATAATGTATTGCGCTAATTTGTTTAATCTGAATGATTTCTAAAAACGGTGGTACATATTTGAAGAGAATTATGGTGTTTATCTTTTAATTTATTCAATTAGTTGATGAGATTACCACCAGAGCTCTTTTCCACTTTACAATAGCCGATTGAAATTGCCAATTGAAATTATACAGTTATATAAACAATTTTCTTAGATTCCAATGTCACCATGTAGTTTAATTTATACTATTAATAATAATTTTACTCTTAAGAAAGTGAATGAAAATTCTTTATCTGGAAAATAATGCCGGGATCTTACTTAATAGAAAACTTTTCACTAAAATTATTATCTGGATATAATTTTCATCACACCCTGTTAGGAAAGCCAACCTACTGAATTATTCAGATGGGAACCATTAATATAATTGTTATGAAGTGACGAGCTATCTAACCTTATAAGTGTTACAGTTTATACCCAGATTCCGGGTTAACTAAGTCTCTGGTTGTTACTTTAAAAATAATAAATGCTACGATAAATTGCTGTTCAATAATTCGATAATTTTCTCTTGTTAATGAATGAGTGCCATAATGTTTTACACTATAATCTTTAATTCATACATATATCTTTAAACCCCCAATTAGCTTTGAATTAAAATAGTGTACATTGCAAACTAGATTTGTAAAGAGCCTCGAACATTTCGTATTGGAACCTGAAGATGTAGATGCATTCTTTTGAATTCATAAAAAACACACTATATGAAATACATATTATTGTCTTCACTCGACTTTAAGGTCATATCGGATTTGATCCCTAAGTAACAAAAGCATTGCATTCATCAATGTTATTGAGAAACGTTACGACTTCAACTATTATGAAGATAAAGTAACTTGCATAAATAATGACTTCAAATGAATATTAGCTTAAGTAAATTTTTTTCTATAGCTTTAAAATAGTTATTAGAAAAACTTAACAGTCTTTATTAATTGAAAACTTAACAGTCTTTATTAATTGAAAACCTTATAAAACTTAAATCAATTATTTGTGACATTTAATGTTTAAATTAATTTCAGTGCTTAGCTTGTTGTTATAGGTGATGTCCATGGTACTTCAAATTAAATGTTAATCTCAAAATTCTTTTCAAAAGTATACGCCCTTTATTCCACTAAATAATGGAATTTTTAATTATATAATTTATAGGAAACAATAGACATAAATGT
The DNA here is from genome assembly GCF_021130785.1 of Homalodisca vitripennis. Classification (NCBI taxonomy): domain Eukaryota; kingdom Metazoa; phylum Arthropoda; class Insecta; order Hemiptera; family Cicadellidae; genus Homalodisca; species Homalodisca vitripennis. The sequence continues at coordinate 1,454 of NW_025780502.1, read as the reverse complement.
AAACTTTAAAACTTTACCTACCATTATCTTGTAATGATAAGTAATTTTGCTATTTAGGATATGGTACCCACGACGCTCTGCGTCTTTATAATTTCACACTGTGTTCCACTTTTTTTAAGTTTGTTATATTAAAAAAAAAAGAAAACTGGTATAAAAACCTCGCACGAAATTTCTACATATACAAGAATGAGTTTATATATGATGGTGAATGTCAAACCATGGAAGAGTTACAGAAACCTATCACTTAGTAAGCTCACTCGATCTCTCTTTTGCCTCTGTAAGATGTAAACATTTCTTTTCTGTATGATTGTTTGTCTGATTATCTCTCCACATGATATATCGAAAATAAAATTTTGATATTTTAACTATAAACTATAAAAACTATAAACTAAAATAATGCATACGAAAATAGCAAAAGCCTGTTAGATGGCACTTGACGTATGCCACTAATATCATAAAATATTTATGGTAATTACTCATTTCTTACATTGTAAGATTTTGACTTGATTTACTATCCTCAAGTTTCAAGCTAATAAGCATTAATCAATGAAGTCTGAAGTGAAGTGCCAATTCAAAATATCCCATTTCGAGAACAGTAAAAAATATTTTTAAAGCAAACAAATTATATAACTACCATCAATAACCCTACACCCTCAGCCAGTGTGATGTTATAATCCTCTTTCACACCCAAGTGACTTCCCATCTCGCTTACAAACAGATTAAAATTCCAAGTGACCACAAACCAACCATAGAGAAAAGGATAATAACACGAGTTCCTAAATCATGTTGTAACATAATAAAATTTGCGCAGAAGGTGGCTTAGATCTGGAACGTGAATCCATTGGACCAAAACATTTTCAAAGTATGGTCAAAGTATAAATTCTCTCCAGGCAATAGATATATCCACCGTTTTCAGCCATTTTCTCTTGGAAATTGGATTAAAAATACCTTTGTCAATGCGTTTCTTTCAAGTATTCAATGAAGCATATTCAATTTCAAGGTTTGCTACTATAAGTTTTAATATAAATTTATTTGTTTTATATTATAATCTACTAATAAATATCATAGGCATAGGCTGTATTTGATTTAAATGTATATTCGAAGCTAAATTATATACTTCTGCAAATATTTTTGGTATGCGAGAAAAAAACCTGGCTAAAAATTTAATTCCTGTAAACTAATTTTGTTAACGTTATTACAGTAACATCAAATCAGCTTATCAAGTTAGAATACTGTTAAACTAATAACAATGCAAGGTTTAAAACCTCAGATTCAAACAACAACTGATGGAGTAGTACTTTATCCGTGTGTGCACCTTGCATTACTGACTAAGGCGATTCAAATTCAATGAATAACTCTACATACGTACGTGCTGAATTAGGTATATATATTTAAACCTGTATATGTAATATGTATTCATCTGAATTATAAATGTGTAAAAAAATTATAGAAGA
>NW_025780501.1:0-72336 GCF_021130785.1 Homalodisca vitripennis | reverse complement strand
TTTTAAAATGTCATAAATATTTATGAATAGCCATTAATAGCTCAAAACTTAAGATAGAAATCAAATTATGATGGCAGTCAGTACAGCGGACTCTGACGTTATTCCAGTTTCTATTTAGAACTACCTAGCTATTTTTATATAAATCACTGCTTTAAAATGTGTGACTTTTATTTCAGTTACAACATTTAACCTGTAAAAAATGATTAAAAATCTTTAGAAAACCCCGTATTTTTTATTTTTCTTTGTAGTTTCCGAAAGGAACAGTACATTTTTGAGTTTGTAAACTTGACTCTTCACAACTTATTGATCAATTTCGAGTTTCTAGTTCAGTAATTATAAGGGCCAAGAATACCCTAATGTAAAAATTAATTCAGAAGTTTGTGTTTGGAAGTGGAGAAGACCGTTCCAAAAAAACGTGCAACTGTGTGCCCATGTCTTATATACAGCACCTTGCGACTTCTTGTGTTCTCTCGTTCGATCAGATTCCTTGTTTTCTCTCGTTTTATACCATTATTTGTGCGCTCTGTTTGACTATTTACTTGTAGAATCCTTGTTCTAAAGGTGAGGCAGGCGGGATTATACCACATATTACAGTATTTATGATATTAAAACATAAAATTATTTTAAGTAAAAGTTGATGTTCTTTACGTCAAGCGAATTACTTTCAATGTTGCATCTGTTTGTAAATCAGGCATTTACAAGGTATGTGGGCGGTTATCATTATAAATATATTGGATAGACGTTATATTTAAACAAATGTTTAATATTATAATATTACCTTTAAAATCCCGTACAATTTCTAAAATATAACTAACATTTTAATTTTGTGAATGAGTTATATAGAATGAAATGCTTTTTTTACTGTTATAGTTTTCATGTCTCGTCATATTAAAATGGCGCTTATTCCGTTTGTATTTTTTATTTTATCTTATATTACTAATCGATTTATTCAATAGCTGGGTTTAAAGAGTTTGTACTGCTTCTTATTTAATTACCTTTAACATTTATACGAAATAATTAAATTGTATTTAATGTTGTGTTAAGTTACAATGCAAGGACATATTTTTTATCTACTTTATTGAAGTTCTTTTTATAAAAAATGTACATTTTATAATACTACATATTGCAAAAAATACGTTTTTGCCTTCCATGCAAGTACTGCCAAGTGATAAATTGAATTTAGTTTATTTATTTTTTCTAGGATATTATATTTCATAATAAATGAAAACCGTAATTTATACCTTTTTAATCAGAAACACACACACACAAACATATACATTGAAACCTTTTATAATAGAATTTCTCACCTCATTTTTTTAAGTTGTATAAATTCCTTGATCAAAATGTTGTTACTTATTTTTTTAATTCTTTCTGATTTAGTCATAATATAAAAAAATCCACAAAATGGTGTGCACTGGCCGACTATTTTACAAGGAATTAGAGAGGGCCAGATACAGTTCAACTGTGTGGGCTGACCATCTGTCTTCCTAATACAGTGCATTCGCCGTCCATCTTCCGGTTAGAGTGCGTGTGAGTTTGTGCTTTCCCTACCCAACTTCCTTCTGATTCTCGCTAAAATTGTTGGCAAAGTAGGTCTCCTGGCAATTTATTAAGCCATTCAATGTATTACACCAATAAATTATATAAATACAATTTTCCACCTTACATAAATTACTATTATTTCATGCTGATCCTTTTTATTACTGAATGTTTTAAACTTAATACTATTTAAGCTTAGTTTATATATTAGTATAATGAATAAATAATTCAAATATGTATGTATATAGTGTGTTCTCATATATTGTATATTCAACTTTCCTCTTAGTGTTCAGCTAGATATATATAAGATACGGAATTAAAAAAGAAGAAGAAAAGATGGATGTGTTGTTGTTACCTTCTCTACAACATGCTAGTCAAAACAGAACAGACATAATCACAACATTAATACCACAATATTAAAATGTAACTGAAGTATATCATATATGCCCAACTGTCGAAAAAGACTAACAACAGTAGGCCTATGTTGTTCCATCGTTTGTTTTTTGTTATAAAATCAGCATATAATCTAATAGCCAGTTCAGAAATAATTTTAAGTAATTTGAAAGTAAAACTTTTAAGGTTAATGTTACTACTTTAAGGCTAACTCACCTAAAACGTAATTTATCTAAATAACAACAATGTTATTACGTTACTGAGTATAATTTTAAATATTCCAAAAGTATGATTCTCTTTTACATAGTAAACATTTATTACTTCGCAGCTCATCCCCGATGTTTGTCTTGTAACCCAAAGTTCTCTTGATCTACCCCAGATTCCCTGATCTACCTCAGAATTATAGAGACATCATTTTCAAGCGGGACTGGTATTATGGAGGGAATGAAAAAGCAGAGGTTGAACTTGTTTAGAACTAATATGGACTATCAACCAAAATTTGGAAAAATATTAGAAAAATATTAGTATTAAAAGATAACTATTTTAAACTAAATCTCGTTTTATCATTGATGGATTCATTTGAGTCTGATAATGAAAGAAATTTCTATAAATTAACGATACAATGGTTATTTCTGTACTGTAAAACCTTTACAGTACATTCTATTACAAGATAATATGCCTGTAAGTTTGAAATACCGTACTATAATTTGGAATTATGTACCAAACTAACACTAAATAACTTGTATTCAATGATGTATACAGATTGCACATGAACACAGCAATGATAATTTTCAAAGACAGTTCAAAAATAGATTTTCAATATGCTGACAATTTAAGTGGTAGTCAAACTCGTCCCCAAACACGAAAAGTATGTTTTGTGTGCAAAGCCTCAGTGCAGGTTGCGCTGGTTGGCTAGAGTTACTGGTGCAGTTGGAATCTAAACGTGCTTCGTAACTTAGTTGCCTAGAAATAGTATAATAGATTAAAAGTAAAAGTAAAGTAAAGTAAAGAATGTCTTATTTTACCAGGCGAAGTTAGGGCTAAGAAGCCCTCTCTAACACTTAACCTGGGGACCAACGGCTTAAAGGTGACCTCCGAACCACCAGATTACTAAGCGATACCAGTGGCATAAAATTTCGAGTATTTATTTCTTGTCCAACGCATCCAAACGTTGGGAAGGGGATTTATTTCGAAATTCTTGGCCAATGTAGAATGCTTTATCTGTTGAAAATAAACTTCTGTTAATGTTAAAAAAATTAAGGAAAATTAATTATTCTAACGTGTGTAGATACCCATTGTGCAGTTATGGTAAAAAGTGATCATGCAATGCGAATGTTGAGTTTGGCTCCGATTCATCTAGTGTTCAGTGTAGCGTCTAAATTTTAAAACAGTTACAGACTTGCTGAGTTATGCAGCCAATGAGACAAGGAGAACACCTCTACGTGTAGCATTACACTGGAAGGCTGCTGAGTACATCAGACGCTCTTCAGTAGTCCAGGCGTCTCTGACATCGAAAAAGTGCAAATAGTTTGTTTTTAACGTCTTTGTCATCAACTTTCCTTCGTATTTCTTTGTGTTTAAAATATTTAATTTTATTTCTAAAAGGATCACTCTTAGTTTAATGACTTAAAGGTCCATATATACTTATTTTACCGAAAACTCGGGATAGTTATGGTTCTAGAAATAAATGCTTGTTTTACTAAATGAATCATGATTCATTTCCTCCGATCCTATGGCTGTACAAAGTGGTTTCCAAAATGTACAGACACGGGAGAGTTAGCACAAAAATTCCTTGAAAGCTTACCTGTACGACTCTCAGAATTTTATTTTGCGATTACTCGAATAGCTTTTGTTTTGAGTTTGAATGCTCTCTGAAACCAAAAGTTTGCGCATGCTCGTGTGCGCATGTCTCACAAGACGACTCTTTAGGACAATTAGCGGTAAATTAAGCTATAATACGTCGTTATTAGTACCTTACTTAGGCAGTATTTTACTAAGGATCTCAAAACATAAATGCCTAAAGAAATCATGGTGTATTCATAGGAATTTTAAAGAAAGGACTTCTTCCAGGGTGGAGTCAGCTAACAAGACAGCAGGTCAACAATGGGTGCCTACATCGCACAAAGCAACATTTAAAACGTTGGATTTTGAGGCGTTTGTTCAGAGATTGAGGCTTTGGAAGTATTGTACACAGTTACTGATATCAACAAAGGCCTGTTGTTCCAACACATCACTTGATATTGCACTAAAACAGAGAGTCGTATTATCAGCATACTGCACTAGTCCTCCTTGCAGAAGTAATGATATTATGTCTTTGACATAAAGCAGGAAAAGCACAGAACTGAGAATGGATCCCTGGGAACACCGTAACTCAGTTCTATTAGTTTTAACGATTGATTTGATATTTGGACAACTTGAAATCTATGTCTTAGAAATGAGCTAAGCCATTTAAGGGGCACACCTCTGATGCCATGGGACCGAAAACAACACAAACATTATAAAATGTTTAATTACTATTAAATACAATATGGATTAAATTAACTACTAAAGTAAAAGGCTTAAAAGAATAAGTTATATAAGCTTATTTGCAGACTAATTAACGAGGAAAACCAATGGGAAATTGGTTTCCACAGCAAAACTTACAAAGATATTGGCTGTAAAAAAGGGTGGTAGGGGCAGTTAAAGCATAGGGGCTTTTCGCTAAAGAATTGTCTACATGAGTGGTAGGTAGAGAAATATTTAACTTATTTATACTAATATTTTCTTCTAAAAACTACATGTTTGACTGAACTACATGTCCCCATATGTACGCCAGCGGGGGGTAGTAATTAAAATGTAACGGTGATAAATAACAATTAATTATATTGCCAGCAAGCATTTTGGGTGCGTGCCATCAACCATGTTTAATTCTGCTGTGTATAAAGCGCAGCCTTTGATTAATCTATGACCGTGTTACCACACAACAGTCAAAGCAACAGACACTAACACACAGAGTGAGGCATGAAGGAAAATTTGCGCTGTAATGAGTTCACGCGAGCTAATTTGATTCAAATTCCGCTACTGCTAAGTTATTGAAAACGCAGTTGTTAATTATTATCAAATGGTTCTGTTGCAAAAAATATTATTAAATTTACTGCCTTCAAAATTCTTCAAATTAGGGATTGCTCGTGTCTAAATTTAAGGTATTACATAATACCCATTTATATTTAATACGCTTACAGCTTGCTAATTTGTATTAAGTCACATTGATCTTAACCGCATACAATAGTGTTTCATTTAATCTGAAAACACTTTTAACGATATTTTATTTATTCATAGAAACACCATAGATATTTTAATTTTTCTATTCTAGAATTCTTTTACTCTATAATTTAAATATTAAAATATTATAAATTTAAATGTAAAAGAAAACAAAATAAAATACATTGGATCCGTAATAGATCTAAAAAAATATGACCAAAATTAAGTACTTTGAGTGTTTGTTGATATAGATTAAGAGCTCATTGTCATTTCACTGCAGCTGGTTCTTGATCACAATATTTACAAATACCAACACAAGTGTATTATTTATGAATACTCCAAAGGAGCGGAGAACAGTTTCATTTTATGAAGATATTTTTAATGACAATAACAGTCTGTACTAAATAATGAAAGTCAATTCAAGAACATTAAATCAACAAAACTGCAATCAATATTCTTAATATTATGTTTTGTAAAATATGTTTTGGGTTAATATGATTTTAATTAGTACGGTTTTATAATTATGAAATCAGTTATTACTGGCTTATTATTGATTAAGTAATTTTTAATTATATAGATTCCCTACTTTACTGTTATAAAAACCAGTTTAGTGTAATGTAAACAGTATACTATAATCAGAATTACTTTGCAGTCTCCTTGTCACAGGTATGAATTCAAGGCTTAGCCACCCGTAGTTTTTCTCTCAATGTCAGTTTTGCTACGCTTTCTCTTTCTATTCTTTAATTGTTTTCAAGTTATTATTTCGGGACTTTATTTTCTTACTTCCAAGAAGTAATAGTATATATTATGAAAGAACGCTCTGTCATCTATTAAGGAAAGTTTTAAACGAAATTAATTTGATTTGAGATTAACCCCAATGAGAGTTAATCTCTCATCGGAGATAGATACGATGAGAGAATAACTCCGTGCGATTTGGCTGAGCATTAGTGAATATATTTACATCATTTTTGTGGGTAACCATGATGATATTGAGAACATTATAGAGTAAATAAATTTGCACACAATGATTAGAATCGTATGGCGCTTAATGTAATCCTACCTTTTAATTCGTAATTAAACTACACACTTGGAATATCCATAATATCCACGAATATCCGCACATGAGTAACATTGTCAAAACCAATTTAAAGAACTTAAAGTTTTTTAATACCAAATACTTAAATAAATACAATTATCTAATGTGTAATAACATCCTGAACACCACAGAAACAAGTTTGTGGAACAGGTATTCATCGAAACTATTAAAGTAATTTATTAGAGTTAAAATTTTAAACTTAAATATTTCTGGAAATTATTTCCTTTTTTACATACATTTATTAAACAATAATGGAAAATACTTGCTACCAAGAAATTTTAAAGTGTTTAACATACCTGGAGGAACAGGCGCGGCGATCGTTAAAATTATTGTATAATGAACTTCTCCAGTAAAAAGAACACGTGTCCTGAAGCGATGGCTGTTAGTGTACTCAGAAAATATGGAATATTTCTTGGATTTGGCACAAAACATTACGGAGATGCTCTAAATTACGCTGCCTTAAATTTGGAAATAAACTTTTGCTACGAATATTGACGTAACATCGTTGTGTCTCTAACACTAAATTAAATATCCTATGAACTAAAATAAATTTTTAATATTTTTAATAGCCAAATAAATTTATAAACATATTCCTGTCCAACTGTTAATAATCACTAGTATCTTGTAAACTGTTAAAAAGAAAATGATATACAATGTAGAAGCTTCTTTCTAATTTTATTTATTTAATTACTTTCTTAAATAAAGACTTCTATAATAATACGATGTTATTTCTATGAGGCCTCCCGTTTTAAATGTAAACATCATCAGATGCACATAAATAAACCGATTTTATTGGTAAATTTCATCAATTTCTATTTCCGCTATATTAATGCTCAAATAAATAAATAATTTCTATTCTATTCTATTCTACATATAAAGAAAATTCTGGTATCAAGAAAAATGTCAAGTACACAAATTCCAATCCATGTAACTACGACCATTAAATCAAAAATTTCCCGATCTGATTAAAAATATAATTACAAGATCATAAGGTTCATGGAAATTAAGTATGCTTTATTTAAATGAGGCATAATTTTTTACTGTTTCACAAAACTTATTCTAAGAACTTTGTTTCTATGCAGAAAATTTGATGTAGTGTTGGCTTTTCATAATTACTTCAAAATTTCTTAAGTAACAAATATTCTTGACTAGATGAGGTTTTTATAAAAACCAATTAATTTACAAGAATAAAATTAAGAATATAAACCCACAATAAAATGTTTTTATTAAACTGCTGGTAAAAAGAAAATGTATGTTTTCACATTGAAAAGTTCTTGCCACCATATGAAAATGTGCATACTAATCTCCAATTTTTGCGGTCATACTTTTCCTGCAAGTGACAATTTCGCTTCATATTTTACTTCTTATATAAAAAATAAATACCATTTTTATACCTAAAGTGATAATATATATTATTATGTATTAATAGTTTAACGATCAATAATTAAATGACTATGGAAAACTTGTTAGATCATTTAATATTATCTTATATCGTTTATTTAACTATATACATAAAAGCCAAATTCTCATTATAAATGAGGTGTAAGATCACATATGTTTTACAAATATTATGTCACCCATTACAGAAAATGACATGCATGTTTTATTACAGTACAATTGTAATTTACGGTTTCATTTTCGAAAATTTCAATGATTTAAATTAAACTTCAGGACAAGATTTAGTCAGTTTACCTGAGCTAGTTGAGCTTGCATTGTTACGTGGGATTAAAATGCACGGTAGTGTTTATTGTAATTAAATAAAATAAAAAGTACCTCTCAGATCTCAAATTAAATTATGTAAGTTTAAATCTTTCACAAAAAGTACATTTAGTAGTAAATTTAAAACAAGTGTAATATTTATTACGTAATATTCTAATTATATCCATAATGATTTCTTATGCACCCGTTTTGGGTGTCAAAATGTTCACTTACTTTTGTGATTAAATAATGCAATATTTATTTATTACCTATTAAGTATTTTCAATTAAGCACATTGCTTGGTTATTTTCCACATTATAAAAATGTAATTCTGAAAGATGTTCCATTATATGACTATTTCTATGACATAACCAAATATTTTTTAATGGTGTATGGCATATAACTGATTTAGTTACGAACGTTTAACTGGTTCAATATTTCCGTATCTTATATACATTTTCATACATATACTTTTTATTTTATTTTATTGAATAGATTATATGGTGTATTTAATAAATTAATAAAAGAAAGAACATAAAATTTAGTTAAGGTTAATGCATGTTGAACGAATACCGTAAGTACACTGTGTTCTTGCATATAATGAAGGAATAATAATAAAGAAAGAAATAAATACAATAAAAAAATTGATTTATATATAGATATATAGTTATTGCATAGATATTGTAAATATCTATACAATAAATAGATATTTGACTAAGACTAATGATATTGTATATCATATGTATAAAACACACGTTTCCACCACTAGTTATTACTATAGATTTAGTTATTTCTTTACTCTTACGTAATGTATTAATACAGTTTCCCGAAGTGACGATGACGAACCACACGGTTACTTCTACAGCTCAGTCCCAAATGGCATGTAATATTTAGCCAACCGTAGTTTTATCAACTCAAACTCTTGCCGTCTCTACTTGTCTGTCTCCCCCTCCCTCTCTCTTACTTGCTCTTCCGTCTGCCTCTTAATTCTCCCAAAGCCATTACAAGAACTAAGTTAACTCTCTTACTACGAAGTGCTTTTAGTGTTATTCTCTGCACTTCCTGAATTTATACTTCATATGTAGCACTTTGTAATATTACATTCTTCCCTAACGATTTAGAATTGTTTAAAGCATTGTCTCGAAATACAATGAATGATTAAGATATACACCTAACTTAAAATATTTAATATTTACAGCTTCAGTTTTAATTTAACATAAAATAATAACTTTTTTCAAAGCAAAATAATCTCAGTTCCATACCATAATGCAGAAATTTAAACGAGGATCAATATTTTTTCAGTTAACGTAATCTATGAGTTCCATATATACAAAAAATACAGAATAGATTTTTGCAGTTTACCTGTTTCATAGAGGCTTTGAGTATAACAAGTAGTACATTTTTATTTAAATTTTCTAAGCTATAATAATGTAAGGAAAACACATTTTCATCTCCAAATTCTAAAATTGTTTAACTTAATTTCATATAAACTTTATCAAAATCAAATTAAATATTAATATTCTCATTTGCTTTGCAAGCTGTTCTTCCTTGTTACAAAATGTCATTTATTTAATATTTTTCTTTTGTATAAATCAAAAGATAAACATTGTTTGATCATTATCTTTATGTATTATATATTTACCTAAAGCAAACTAGAGTCTCATGTTTAGATTTAATATTTTATTATACTCGAGTATTTTAGTGATTTTAAAATAACTTTCAAAACATTATTTGAAAAATACTATTTTAAACGTCCTGCAGTTTTTATATTTTACCCATTGCTCAAGTATAAAACTACTTTCGTGGATCTTGTACTTACTAATAAAGTAAAATGAAATTGTGTTGTTTGTAAAAGTTGCTTCTGCTGACAATGTTGTCCATGAGGACCTGGTCCTGTGGTTCTTGTCTGCTGGTCCGTGTAGTTCTAGTCCTGTCGTCCTTGGCTGCTAGTCCTTGAAGTTCTGACTCCATGGTAGAAAATGGATGTTCCCATTCAGATTCCCCTCTTTTGAACGCCGACCCTGGCGAGCTCCATTTATCGCCGTCAATAGGTTGACCTTGGCGCTTCCTCCACCAAGCGCAAGGGTCTCCCCTAAACTTATACACGTATTTGACTTCAAATACAATACACAACAGTTCTTTTACATTTGAAATTCCACTTGTGTTCTATTTGTATTTCAATGTTATAAAATGTCATATACATGTTTGCTGAAATCGTTACCACGCATAAATAACAAATTATTAACATAAGACATTTCTAAACTGTTCAACACATAATCGTATTATGCAAACATATATATTTCACAATACATTATATAAAAGCCTTTTGCATATTATTACATATTTACAAATACAAATAAGTTCCAAACATATACCTCTCTTTGATTAGTATGCTTTACCATCCTGTTCACACCTAATTTATTGCTTTAACATTTTATTTAAGCTGCCTGACATGATTATCCTTCACTATATTTGGATTTTCCATATTTTGTGCAATAAACGTGATGTCTGATAATTTATGAGTAACCTATATTGACCTGAGTATAAAATTACCAGCTTATTTTGAAACTTCTTGACTTTGTTACATATATAAGGTGTCTGTACGTACCCCGTACTTATAACCAAAAATGGGTGTTTTGCATTTTCACATTCATATAATTTACGCTTTTCATTTGCCTTTATATATTTCTTCAAACCTTCAATTTCAATTGCTAATTGAAATAGATTTTTGTCTACACTGTCATCTACACCAATTAAACCATTTAAATTCCATGGGTTACAAGCTAGAATTGCCAGAATTAGATTTAAATCCAAACATTAAAACAAAGGAGCTATTTTGGTTTACTCTGACACACTATTGTCTATAGACATTTGAATATTTGTTAATGGCGTATCCCATTTGTCTTTATTTTCTGAGAAATAAGTTGTTAACATTTGTTTTATTGTACGAAACTGACACTCAGACTTATTAGCTCAGGGAACATAAGGCGTTATAAATTGGATGTAAACGAAAACAAATTACTCAATTTGCACGTTGCGTCTGGGAGCCTATTTTCCCAGGGTAATTGCAGTAAAGCAATACAAAACTATGCCTCACAGTTTACTTTACTATTTGCAAACTGTACAACATAACTATCCTATATTAAAAATGCTTTACTTATAACGGAAATGTATCTGATGCTTTCATAAAACACAACCCTCATTCGACAACTAGCTCTATCAAATTGCATTACACTGAATTTCAATTAATTGTGATCTAAACGGACAGTTTTTAATTTTTTTAACATATAGTATGTTTATTCTATACAGATTTAATATTGGTATCAAATGTAATATATTATTTATAATTTAATGTTTTGCTTGATCTAAAGAAACTGACTTTAATTCCATTCTGTTTTGTTTATTTACGATTGATATGAATTATATATTTAAAATTAATTAGATAAATATTATAGACACCTTGATACATCAATAAAACCTTTTGTTTCTTGTCCAAACACAACACAAAAACAGAACAAGAACAATTGTGTACTTCTGGATTAAAAAAAAGATTATTCAGCACATGTAACAAATATAAACATAACATTATTATGGTATGCCTATCATTTATTCAAAAATATTGGTGTAATTTGAAATGTTTGTTACTGCTCACTTAAAGTAAGTGTCTTAGAGTTATGATGTCCTTGTTTAACTTTGGACGTAACTTCTAAGTAAGTTACAGGGAAGGATGGCCATTTAATGTGTTCTTTCAGAGGGTTCAACTGGCTTACTTAGAAACCATTATATTTATTTTTATATAATGAAATTTGACTTGTTTTAATACTTTAATAATGCACAGTACATATAGTTTTGCCTGTGTAGTAGGTCATACAACTCCATTCTAGTCTTAAATTGTGAAGATATGTAAATCTAAGTGGAATATTATATAGAGTATGCAATAAAGTTTTTATGACTAGTAATTGCGGCAAAAAAGGGGATCATCCTCTCCTTAAAAACGCATTGCTAAGCGTAAATCAACGAGCTGGCAAAATTTAATTTCAATTTCACGATATCACAAGAACTATCCAATAATATTTTGAATAAAGCTTCATTTCTATATAAAAAATATGGAGTTCGATGATGGTGCATGTCAATGCATAGTATTTGACTGAGCTTCATCAAACAATTTTAAATTTGTCTTATGGGTAACAATGATAACAACGATAAATCCGCAGAATAAAAATTGTAAATAACTGAGTACAATCATATGCCATATAACTTGTGACATAGGAATTAATATAGTCAAATTATCAGAAAGAATTGGCTATAAATTCAAATATTTGCATGCTCCTTTTACTCATTATTTGGTGTGACATACATCTTTCTTGTATATGTATCCTAATTTCAAACTGTAATTAAGTGTAAAGTTAACACATCTAACTTAATGTAAGATTAATGTAAAAGGGTATACAATTATTTATAATTGTAAGATTTTTTCTAAAAGATTGATTTGTTCTGTAAATTATTTATATTTACAAATTTGTACACATGGTAAATCTCACTTTATAGTGTATCAATAGTGCAACAGAAGTGAGTTATTTAAAAAATATATCTAGATAGTAAAAATATTTGTAAAGATGTACCAGCAGTATAATTTTGTTCACTTGGCTAAGATTCAGAGGATTATGGCTCCAAAAGTGGTATAGACAGCATACCTGTTATGTTTTACCAACTATACCGATGTCTGTGAATAGTGAGTTGTATGTTGAAGCAATCTGCTGTAACTGTTCTTTTCTCCAGATTATAAAATGATTCTCATTGTAAAATTTCATTAAGAAATATAGTTTTGTCCAGATTACTACATACCATAATAACACATTCCAACATATTCTGCATTTCTAGCTTGAAACTCCACATTTGTACCAGAAACTTTTGCAAATTGATTTCCGTTTTGACCTATAAAATGTAAAATTTCACTTAATTTATAAACATTAAAATTTTTTTAATTTTGTTAAAACACAAATACTAAATTTGAGTTTTTGTAAATTCAAAACTCAGTGCGTTATATAATTTAATGTACCAAAACCGATTGTAAAATTTACTGAAAAATCATATATAATTGGTGTAAACTTGATATATACGAGCCGAGAGTCGTTTTGCCTGTTATATAAGTACGCATCCTAGATTGTTTTAATATTATTAAAGAAATTTCTCCTAACATAGAAACCAACCGTCAGTTGGACTATTTGCAGTCTAAATTATAACGAGAGGATATCAAAAGTGTTTAAAATATAAAACTAGCGTATATTTTTTGTCTCATGCCATATTTATGTAGTTTTACTACACTAAACACCGTCATAAACATATAACATATAAATAATAATTATATAAGCGTCAGCAAACTACATAATGATACCATGGAAGTCATCGCTTTTCAATCAAATATATAGTAGTTTTGTAAATGTTTTTGGTGTTTTAACATATATTTATGTGTCTGGCAGTTGGTTTTAAGTATGCAAGAAAACATAATGTGGTCACACGTTACTATTTCATGCTTTTAACCCTTTAAATATATTTCCTTTTCAACCTTCATCATAATTAGCGATTAGTTTGTTTCTTAGAAAATCGATTTCAAGAAGTGCTCGGTTTTGTGTTTACAAAGTAATATTGGATCTCTACTGCTAGACTATTAAGCTACTGCAACATGGGACGATATCGTGCATTTCGATCTCCACCAAAGCTAGAGCAGCTTAGAATTTATTTCTTCCTTTTATTAAAATTTCTCTATTGACAAAAACAATTTTATATGTGCTTAGACAGTGAAAATTTAATTTTTGGATACAGAGGTAGCATTTAAAATCTCCGAGGGAGACTTATGTCACGTTTACTCTATATATTATCCATTTGATCATCTTAGACTCCTGTGAAACATCCCTGGGCATTCTCAAAATGTGAGCTACTAAGAACTTATTTGATATGTATTTTTTTAGGAAATTTTAAATTAGAATACTAATCCTAGTAATATATAAATGCGAAAGTTGCTTTGTTTGTTTGGATTTCACGCGAAAGCTATTCATCGGATTGTACTAAAATTTTACGTGGACATTCTTGGGGTTTCGTTGTATGAATATAGGTCCACCTCCCAGGTTAAGTCTCACTGTGCTCTAGAGGTAGCGAAAATCCCATCTTTTCCTAAACGTTACGAAATATTAATTTAAAAATCCTGTTAAATTTATTAATTAAACTGTTCTGTGTAAACATTGCTTTATAACAGCTTAATCATATGTTAAATTAATATATCCACTATTTTCAATTTGTTTACATGTATAGTATAGTGAAACCATAGAGTAAGCTGGATAGAAACAACACTTATTATTTTAACCTTTTCTATTATCGTTGTTGAGCACAAAGTAAGAAAATATCCAGATTAGGAAATAAAAAGTTGTAGTAAAATAATACTCTTCTTCTGCATTTTTGCAAATATTCAGTATTATGTATGAAATACAAAGTTTCTATATAACTATATACTATAAATTCAAAGACTTTTGTAAAACCCATATTAGTCTTCTTTTGCCAGAAATAGGCTCTTCAAACCTGTGTATGTATGTCGGTTTTGATACAAGAGCAATTCGACTATGGAACAAAACATACAAAGACCGGAATAAATCACAATAGCCATCAATATACACTTTGGAAGAATATCTTGATCGTAACAACTAGGCGAACTGAAAATTGGCGTCGGAAATATAATTTACTCGAACCAGCAGCTGTCATACACGTGCTAAGCTTATGAAATTGCGTGCGAACCCGCGGGGAACTACTACTAGTGCCTTTTTTAACAATACGATTTTTTATTTAAGAAGGTAACTTTGAACTTAAGAATCCTTTATTACCAACGTTTTTGGATACTTAGCAGTATCAAGATCTCAAAGTCTATATTAATCATCAGCACTGTAAGTGTTATCAATACTTAATATTATGCCTAATTAAGTATAGCTCTCACGCCACTTAATACTGTAATCTAGACATTTAAAAATAATTGAGTATTGTAAGAAATACACTATCTTGTAGGTGTTTCAATAATTCAACCACGCAATGTTTATTTTTTTGCAATCCTGTGCATAAAATTTAGTATAAAGTGATCTTTGTACTGCTTACATAAATATTACAAACTTTCATATTACATTTTATAGCTATCCGACAGTTCTTGACTACATGTGTCACCTTTGAACCATACCTGCTAAAAATTAGTTGTACAAACCATAGACTACCTTTCTACATGTATATAACAGTTTAAAATGATTGCCTTACTTCATTTTTTGAACAGTCATTAACAGATTTCTTTCTGAAATTATACTTTTAAATTTGTGTTATCTCATAACATTACTTCAACATTACAGAGGATGCATACAGCGTATTTGCCAAAAGAGAGGAGATCCACCGATAAATCACACGCAACTGGTGGTCATAGCCCTTTGCATTGAGTTACCAGAACGGCCGGTGAATGTTCTATACTGGCTTCGTTATAATGAACCTTGAGGTACAGGATTGGATAAGTTAAAGTGTCGTGGTATGGTATTACATACTAATTAAATACATTAAGGAACAGGTAAAATAACCCGAATTTGGCGTATGTTTACCTCGTATTTATACCATTTAATGTAAAATTGTCTAGAATAAATTATTGTTCCTTGTCTGTAAAGTACCTTGTTTTCGAGAGTTCAACTTTGTTTCTTTATTTTTTTGCATGACTTACACACGGGCTTGTTATTAGGTCCATTTTTATCCATTTTATATCACTAAATAATTGTTTTATATTTAATGATATATGATTAATAAAAAAGTCTGATTTTGAGTTTCTACAATTTACATTGTAAATGGGACCGAGGGATTCAGAAAATGTTGTAATTTTTGCAGTCTAATTTACTTTCCTTGGTCATTTATCCTCAAGACGTACTTTTTCTGTGCATATATGATCTCCAGAATAGATTTGAGTTTTCTCTTGTAGAGAGAGACACATTGCGACAGTTAATGTTTGTAGGTGAATCTGTTTAACCAATCCTTTTGTTTTATAATACAGTTTTCGTATTAGTTATTTATCACAGTTAATTAGTTTTGGCAATGAAGAAAAAAAGTATGTTAGTACTAAGATACTTTAACATTATCTATTGAAACCATTATTCATTAAACTGGCCCAGAAAAAATAAGCAGTAAAGCAGAATTCGTATAATAAATAAATATTAAATTACCACCGTTTAATTGTGTCCGGGAAATTTAGATTTAAATCTCCTTCCGCTGTAAATACCCAGGGATCAGGTACGCTTTTGTGGACAAGTTATAATAGCAAGGTGATGAAAAAGAATAACAGTATTATTAGATTTTTGTTATTTAAAATGTACATATTATTTAGTGACTAACCCTTATACAAGGCCGTAACATTTATATGGGATAAGTACTTGAATATAAAACAAGATCAATGTAAATTATCTACAAAATTTGGAACTGCGAATATTTCATATTAAATTCGGTTTATAGCTTGTTATTTGAGCCTCATGTGATATCGGAAAACGCCTCGTGTGTTGAGTTATGTATATTTTATCAAACACAACAGTTTGCATTAAAATGGCTTAAAATATTATGCAGAACAAACTTTATCTATTTTTAACATAAATAGAAGAGTTTTAAAGTTGTATAAATTACTTTACTGTTTGTGAAATTCCTTCTGTTACGATTGCGCCATCGGCTAATATTGTGGAGTCAACTATAGCGGTCATTAGGGGCGTTAGGGGTAATCAAAATCCGTATATCGTCGCACTGTACTTGTAATGAATAAAGCTTATGAATGGTGGTTTTTGCATTATATTTTAATAGCAATGATCTATTTAGCATCTAAAGTGATATGCATATTAACCTGTCCCTGCATTTAAGACTTCCTTGATACTCCCTACATGCCTGTCCCTGCAATGTAGGCCTGTAACGGTTATTGTACTAAAAAGTAGTTATTTTAAGTAGTACGATATAGCCAAATAACATCGTGCAGCTTTTACATTATAAAACTATGTTTTAAAGAATATTCAGGTTCTTTCAGACATTTCACACGCTCTGTGTAATAAGTATAATGTAACACAAAACCAATATTTTATTCACTAAACAAATTTATTAACATTGAAATTAATGGTAAAACACATCACATTCATTTTCTTGTAGTAAAATGCTTTCAAAGTCGTAAGCTAGTAACAATAACTTAAAAAAACATAACACTAACATGAATACGAATATCGTCAATAAGAATCTAGATTTCGATCTGACTATTTTTATATCATAAAGGTGAAGTTTAGGTACATACGACATTTTTAAGTTGAATAATCTTCTACTATTTGGCGTTTGCACAAAAAATATTAAAACTAAAGATGCCTGTCGTCTTAGCCGTAGTATATTCTGTATAGTACATGATTTTATTTGAGCTCTGGTTTTAAAACTCACAGATAATTCTTCGACTTCTTGCAAGTAAAATAAATTTAAAACGCCATCATAAGTATCTAATGGAAATTTCACATAAGGTTTTGTGTCGTCAAGACTGTTATTTACTACGTAATAAATACAAGTAAATATTTATCCATATCAAAGCAACGTGCGTTTTCCAGGAAATGAATGTTAACTCTGATTGTTGTTCTGATTTAATTATTGCCATTGTTTATTTTGGTATTGCACAATGGCATGTATTTCATGTTTTCATCTCAAGCGCTTAACATTACTATGACACAAACATTTATATAGCTCTACCGCACTGCCTTTCTTAACTTTTAATCATAAAAAACGTAATACACGTTTGATTCGGTCTTTCAGCGGTTCACGCCCAGATTAGTTTATGTTGCATAATTTTTATACTTCTTTAGCTAAAAGTAATAAAATAACTAATAGTTTATTCATTCCACTACAATTTATAATAAAACTTACTCTAATATTCCATCGTATTTTAATACTAATATAAAACTATGTCACCATTATAAAACTGTTATAATAAATTTTCAAATATTATAAACAAAATAATTTAAATATCTCAAATTTCATAAAGTTTGCCCTTTTTCTATAATCTACTAATTTCTAAGATATTATTACCCATATATAAGTTATTTTTCGTTACTGCCCTTTTATGTTCATAGATATTGAGCCCTAACGTTCGTACTCGAGTTGGAATCAAACATTGTGGCAAGTACAACATACTGGAGTTAAATGTTCACTGACTCATGATTTCATATAGGTGACCTTAAAATACTGACCTGTGAACTGATCTATTGCATACGTAATACTTTATTATAATAAGACTATTAATAACAATTACCTATCTCTCAATTCAAATTTTAAACTCCCTATTTAACAGCTAAGACTAACTTTCCCTTAACACACTTTTTAAATTTTTTAACACAAAGAAAGGGGCGATAATGTGACAAATCTAACAGTTGAGAAAAACTTCAACGTTAGCAAGCTTATGTTCATGGATTCAAAAGATATCTCCTGGATGTACGATGTGCTATAAATAATTATAAAGAATATGGATATCCCTCACCCGTATATGATTTAATTCGTGAAATACATAGACAGGAATTCTTTGATAGCAGAAAGACAGGTAGTGCAGTTTTTTTTTCTCGGAGAGTACTACATTTGAATGTACGGGTTAATATCTCGTATTAGTTACAGAAGAGAAAATACATTCAATTGTATGAATTGAGGTACAGAATAGTGAACGCTCCGATGGTCTCTATAGAGTGAAAGCCGCAGGTAGTAAATATTTAACGGTATCAATCAAAGTTACCCTTAGCGTAGGGCCTCAGAACTAACAAAAATAATTTCCCGAAACTCAGCACAGCCCGGTGGGATATAAATGATCATCTAATGTGGAACTGATACAATCAACGATAACACCCATCCCCGTTCATTGTTAACTATTATTATATGTTAACTTAGCAGAAACACAGATTTACAATTATGTCGGTTAGTACTTTCTTAGAGTCTGTAAAATAACCTGCCTCTCGTTTCTGCATCTCACGAAAAAACACATTTTCATACAAAACGTTAATAAAGGTTAACACTTAATATCTTTACCACGAATATGATTAAGACTGTTATTACTTTATATAGGAGTATAATGTGTTATAGAGTATGTGCCTGCTCAGAACAGAGACAGCCGTTGTTATGATGTTGTCAGTCGTCCCACTACCATATTATAAGTTATTTAAAAATTAAAATAGATGTAACAATCAGTACTTTAACTGAATCTTAAAATGGAACGGACATTAAAATACAACAATCAATATTTTCATAGCAAAATATTCGTCCTGGTTTATTAAATCGTTTTTAAATAAGAGTTGAAATAAACATCAATGGTAATGTACACTACTTTATTGTAAATCCTTAATGTGATTTGCATCTATAACGGAAGAACAAATTGAATTCTATTTTATAATTCTTTTCAAACTCATATTATTTTAAATAAATTTGTTAAAATTAGATTTAGATAATAAACAATATACGTAATTGGTAGTATTCTTGCATTACAGGTACACATTAAATGATCAATAGTTCGATGTCTATTGGCATTTTCTTTATACGAGATCTGTATTTACAAACAACCATGTACGTATTCAACTGTCAATATAATGTTTTTTTTATTGCCTATAACAAACAAATTCAGTACCAAAGGAACAGTGCGTCAAGTATTGACAACAATAGCAACCACGGCAAGCCCAGACAACGACAACAGCCACAAACCGACAACTAGGTCATTGATTTCATGAGAGAAACATGTAACTTCGTCAATGACATCTGCCAAGAACTTGAATTGATACAGCCCCTATCTTGAACTGTTTTGGTTGATACTATCCTTTTTCCATACTAAAAATAATTATTTTTATCAATTAAATATAGTTGCAGCTATTATATTTATTTGTTTTTCGTTATTTCATTATCGAGTTCTAAGATTTTGTAAAGTCACAATCTTAAAATATTAAGAAAAATTATGTAGAAAAATACAGAACACAAATTGATTTTAAATGAATCTATGAATGCATTTCCCATGTACCTTAAAACACATACATATAATAGTGAATATTTTCACTAACCTGCTACCATCCTAAAATATTTTACTGAAAAGTGTATGAAATCACTGATCAAAAGAGTAAATTTTGTCTATATTACTATATTATTGTATTATTTTCATATGTAATCATCTATGAAGTCTACCTGAAAATTGCATAGATGGTCAGAAATCTTTTATAAGATATATATGGTGATACTGTAATTTTTTCCGAGAATAAAAGCTGGTACGAATAGTTTAACACGGGACTAGAGTAACTATTGTAACAGTGACAAGTCTTTAAAGAGGTGCAACTATTACTACTAACAAGCAATTTTTAACATGTAAGACATGCTTTGATAAATACATGTACACATTTACATTAACCAACCGTAATAGATTTAATCACTTGAGCGACTAGTAGTGTTTTTATATATTGTGTGATTAGCTCTTTGCTCATTCAATCAGTTCTTTTTAACATAGCTGTGGTAGAAGGGTTGATTCAATGTGAATGTTGAGTTTAGGTCCAGTCCAACCTCCTCTTTATGCTCCGTGCCATATAACTGACTTGCTTCCTAAAATCCAGAGAGATCCAAGAAAAGTCGGAGACGAAGAAAGTTTAAATCCACTCTTTTTTTGCTTCGATATCAGAAACACCCACATTACATATTATAATGTAATTTATGTGAAGAAGTATTCTCATAGTCTCATCAGTCGGAGACAAAGAAAGTTTACATTAACTCTTTTTTTTACTTCAATAGCAGAAACACCCACATTACATATTATAATGTAATTTATGTGAAGAAGTATTCTCATAGTCTCATCAGTCGGAGACAAAGAAAGTTTACATTAACTCTTTTTTTTTTGCTTCAATAGCAGAAAACACCCACATTACATATTATAATGTAATTTATGTGAAGAAGTATTCTCATAGTCTCATCAGGTGCACAAGCGGGCCTCATCAAACGAACGAGCCTCCAGACTCCAGGAGTAAAGTTTGTCACAGCCAGCGTTAGATTCCAGACTCTGTAATATGAAGATGCTGAAATGAAGCGAAACTTTTTTTTTTATATTGTACTGTATTTCCTGAATATGTGTAAAAGTCACTTCTAGGTCTTCAACGCTTTTTTATGTTGAGGATAGTGGCGATTCTTCAAATAATTTTAGATATTATTGCTCAGTCATAATGTACTTTGTCAAATGTATAAATAAATAACAATATATTTATTTATTTTATTACTCATTAACGCACTTTATGATTACGTTACAGAAGGTTTGAAATAGAAAGTGTTAATTGAAGCTAAGTATTTGAATTAAACTTGAAATAAGAGTATTAAAATAACAACATAATTCTGAAATTTATGTTTCTACGAGGTGATAAACAAATATTTAAATAAAAATATATATGTCATGAAATATGACGTAGATAGATAGTACGGTCTATATCACTCAAAGTGTCATGTCTCCCATCACTCACACCAACTCACACCCTGATAATGAAATGACGTCTTCAGGTAGCCAGTAACACTTCAAACCGGCGCGCAATAAATCTTGGTGTAAGTTGAATACAATATTCCTGATGCATATTTTATGAACGTTAATATAAACATAAACATTAGTCTTCGTTGGGAGTAAATAAATGATATGAATCTGCTGCACGCTTTATTATGTAAACATAAATAAATACTATGAAATAATATGTGAACTTACAGTATTTCTGTTTTCCCCATTAAAAATAAACATTGTGTTTACCTATCTATCTAGGTTACAAAAAATGTGTTTCACATTACTTGAACTAACATTTATAAGATAAACTTTCCTGTATCCAAATTCGTTTACAGGAACCAGTAATGGATAAGTAACATTCAAAGTACAGTTATAGTCCAATAAACTTTAAACAATATTAAATTCTATTTGTTTGTATTTCAAGAGCACACTATTTTATATGGTTTCCACACAACGAATAATTATCTTCTTTAAATTAGCAACTTATAAACTTAATTTTCTGCTGTCATATTTTAATCTGTTAGATAGAAAAAAGAACGTATATACTATATAAATGTTTATAATCCTAGATTGCCAGAATGGCAAGACGTTATAGATACGTATTAGGTCCAAAGTAATCTGATTAGCCAGGCAGGTAGTCTAGAGTGATAGTGAAGCTTAACTTTACATTCATATTGAATCAACTCTTCCCACTATAGGTATTTTGTATAAAGTACGCTTGGTTGCTCTACCGTGCTTATAGATCGTGTCTATCACAATATAGTGCACTTAATTGTGTAACTGATGAGACAACGAGAATACCTCTTCACCTAGATTACACTATATTTTGTTGTACAAGTGCCGTTGGTGTCGATGATGATGTAACGAGTTCATTTTGAGCTTCTTTGTCGCAGGCTTATTTTTATCTCTTCAGAATAACACGACTCTAGATTTCAGGAATCAAGTCTGTAACAGCGTCAGATCCCAGACGCTGCACTACAAGAAACGAACTGAAGCTTAACTCAACATTCATAGTGAAAACACCCTTCCTACCATAGCTACAGAGCATCTATTCTCACACGATAAATATCAGCTAATCTTAATAATTTTTCTTTTTATATTTTCCGTTCCAATCTTTGGCTGAACACAAATAGGGCTATAACAATGTTACGCTATCTGGTATATTACAATAATGTAGTTAACTAAAACTGATACAATAGGGGGGGATACAAGGTAACTTAAGAGTTATTGTACAGACGGAGGGACTACCCTTTGCCATTGTGTCCTCAAAACTAAGAGAGCTCCTCTTTAGTCCAAGAGGAACCCATGTTTCAAGACAGCTCGAGTGCCATTCTACCACACAAACGGACAGACAAGCATAAAGACTGCTGAATTGATCAGTAAACCAGTAGAGAGAAATTGTATGTTCTAGGACAACCGTTACACGGCCAAGGTCACACAACATCAACACAAAGGTCAATGACCCCTCGCCCCCCTCCACCCCCTCGCCCACAGAGGTCAATGACCCCTCGCCCCCCTCCACCTCCAGAGGTCAACGACCTTCAAGGTCATTCGATGACCTTGACTTTGGATTTCAAGGTCACGCTATGACCTTGACCTTGGACTTCAAAGGTCACCCGATGACCTTGACCTTGGACTTCAAGGTCACCCGATGACCTTGACCTTGGACTTCAAGGTCACTTAATAGCCTTGACCTTCAGTTGTAAGAACGTTTCGTCATAACAGTTGAGTCGTCATACAACTGTGACAACACCTGGCTATACGTAGTTTACTTATTATGTACGTCATATAACTGTGACGTGTTAGCGTAATGATGTAATACTTAGGTGATTGCGCAGTGTAAAACGCGCATGACTAGGAAATACCAGCCACGTGCAAGTGCCAGGTTGTTTGTTGCATCAGCATAGGAAATACCAGTGTGATTAAGCCACGCGCAGTGCAAACTTGTTTGTTGCATCACCATATGAAATACATGTGTACTTTACATCCGCCAGAGATATCAGGTGATTAAAAATATGTTATTATATAAGTATAGGATTAAATTTGATTGGTTAAAATTAATATAAATCATGATTCATAAGAATATTTTTTTTTATTGACGTCATAATTTTACTATAAAACCGAGTTATTTGTGAACGAAATCATTAGTAACGAACAACATTTCATAAAGTGATTATTTAGTTTGTGTGTGTGTGTGTGTTAATACAGGTAATTAAATATGGAACTTCCTAAAGAAAGGCTATTTCAAACTTACCAATGTTTTTTAAAGTTTTTGTGCGAGAACATTTAAACAAAACAAAAGTTGTTTTAGAATTAAACAATCAAACTTTTATATTAGATATTGATAATTGGAAAAAGTTTAAAAAATATTTTTCTGTTATTGATACTGAATTTAGATTGAGACATAATAATTTCAATGATGATGATGAAGATATAACTGATTGACTTGATTATAGAACAGTATCATTTTCCAATCCTGTAGTCAGTAAATGTTATATGTTAGATGAGTATGAAGATAGAAAATCCGAATGGGAACAAATTGCAAGAGACAGAGATCGTTTTAGAAAAAGAATAGCTGAATTTGAAGAAGTGTTTAAATCAATTTTGAAAAAAACCAAGTGCAACGTGAGTGGAAAACTTTCATGTGTGTGTTAATGAAAGACGAGTTGTGAAACTTATACCGTCTCAAGGTCGCCAACTTTGTGAACAGTAATGAGTGATTTAATAAACCATTATATTTCTTCACTTCCACTTGAGTTAAAATTTAAAATATTGCTTAACCTTTCATATGAAGATGTTTATTTTATAGAAAACGATTATTTTTGGTATCTATTTTGTAAAGAACACTGTATTGAAAAAAAAACATGCAATATTTTCTTGGAAAAAGTAATGTTATTCTTAATAAAACTTTAAAATAAAGATTGTGTGCATGTAGTTTCTTTTTATGCATCTAGATTGTATTTGGGTCAAATTTATTCACATCAAATTTCTTCAGATTTTGTAGCTTACGTAGGTAATCATTTACATAAATGGTTACATATATTTTATAAAAAGGGAAATTGTTATGTTGAGGATGGGTGTATTACAAATTATGCAATATTTGTAGGTGATACTGAATTTAGTCTTTCTAGATTATTAGATATTAATATATTACGAAGTGTTACAATAGATTTTTTGAGAGTCAATTTTTATGATAATCTTAGAATTATAGATTTTTCAGAACACAATGATTATTGTTATGTATCAATATATAAAAATCTTCCAATAAATAACATCACTTTTCAAAAATTTAACGATTTAATATGGTTACTTAAAGAAAATCAAAATGTAGTTGGTTTTTTAGTTTCAATGAACTGCTACTGTTATTGGTTAAATATGCTTGAGTGATAATATTCAGTTCATATTCATTCTACTTGTTGAACTGAACAGGTAATATGGAGTATTCTTACAGTAAAACTTTTATTGTTACAGGAGATATGAAAGTAGTTGTTAGCGGCTGGCAAAACCAAGTTCAAATTTGTATTGTAAATAAAGATAATAAACATAATTTCGCTTATATGGATCTTGATAAATGGACTGAATTTAAAAAACAAATTAATACTATTGATGGTGAATTTTGGAAGAGATTAAATTACCAATATAGTACTTAAAATATATTATTTTAATTTTTTGTTTTATAGGATGGAGTTTATACTGGACTTTCAAGGATTCAAAAACATTATCAACGATTTTGTCATAAAAGAGCTTGCTCTAATATCAACGGACGAGCAAGTGTACCAACTGCAGTTGTTTCAACCACCGTGTAATTTTAACAATCTCCCTACACATTTACAAAAACAAGTCAACTGGTTAGAGAAACAACATCACGGTTTACAATGGAGTTCTGGTGTTAAACACTATTCTGAATTGAAAGACGTTTTTAAAAATATAAAAATACAAGGTAAAATTTATGTAAAAGGCACTGAAAAAGAAACGTTTACAAAAAAATTGCTATCCGAATTCAATGTTGAAGTAATTAATCTTGAAAAATCTCAATTGTCCTAGTTTATGTAATTTAAGAGAAAACAAATGAATGTAGATATATTGAAACCATGTGTGTTTAGTCATAATTCATCAAATTGCGCATATATAAATGTACATGCAATTTTAAATTGGTGGAAGAATACAAAATATGTTAAGGAAAATTTGGAAAAAATTAATACAGCAATCAAACTTTGTTCCACAATTGGTTACACAAATTTGTCAAAAGATCAATTAGAATATCTACCAAAAGAATATATATTAAATCACATTGTTAACATTGATTGTATTTATGATAAGTTACCAGTTTATTTGAAAAACGACAAGGACATATTAAAATCACTACGTTGTCAAGAGCATTTTTTTCCCCAGATTTTGTGAAAATGATGGTCCACAACCGAAAATAAAGGACTGTTACTTTTGTAATTATGGTGAAAATTGTGTATAGTAAATAAATAAATGTGTGTGTGCTTTTGAAAAAAAAAATGTTTTCTTTTTATTTACCTTGCACTTATTCTTTATAAATATAAAATAGTGTTATTTACTTTTTCATATCAGCTATGAGTGTAAAAGAGGAAATAGCAAAAGAACTGCACAGACAAGCGCGTAAAAATTTTCCTCGACGATATGTAGAATTGAAGGGATTAAAAGACTTATATCAAGCGGATTTAGTTGAAATGATACCTTATTCTAAATGTAATAAAGGTTATAAATATATAATGACAATGATTAATTGTTTTTTTTCCAAATTTGCAATAGCTGTTCCGTTAAAATCAAAAAGCGCTACTGATGTTGCGCTAGCATTAGACCCGATTTTATCCAAATTTCCAATGAAACATATTCAAACTGATGCGGGAAAAGAATGGTTTAATGTGAAAGTTCAATCTTTATTCAATAAATATAATATCAATCATTATAAATCTTTCTCTGATTTAAAAGCAAGCATCGTTAGAACGTTGGAATCGCACATTGAAAAATAAAATGTGGATTTCGTTTAGTGTACAAGGTAACTATTGTTGGCTAAATATTTTACCTAATTTGGTTATAAAACAATATAATAATACCGTACACCGTACAATAGGAATGAGACCAATTGAAGTTAATAGTAAAAATGAAAGAAAAGTATTAACTAGAATTATAAATGCAAGAAAAACATTTTACCTGAAACAATCATTTAAGGTTGGTGATCGAGTCAGGATAAGCAGAGTTCGTAATATTTTTGCAAAAGGTTATTTACCAAAATGGAGCAATGAAATTTATACAATATGGAAAGTACAAATCCACATTTCCTGTTACTTACATTTTGAAAGACGATAGAGGAGAAATAGTACAAGGTGGATTTTATCAACAAGAATTAAGTAAAACTAAATTTAACGATATTTATTTGATAGAAAAGATAATAAGACGTAAAGGTGATAAAGTTTTAGTACGCTGGCTAGGATTCGATGAATCACACGACAGTTGGATTAGTAAAGAAGAGCTGGTAAAATGAAATTTATTAAACAAACTGTTCAGTTACCGATATTAAATTTGGATAAGTTAGTAGAAGGAAATTCTGGTGAAATGCAAAAAAGTAAACGACACGGTGATTTACTACCTGATACAATAAGATGTATAATATGCGGTCCTTCTAACTGCGGTAAAACTAATTTAGTTTTAAACTTATTATTTTCGTCAAAAGGATTATTTTTTTCTAATGTTTATATTTTTTCAAAATCTTTATTTCAACAAAAGTATAAATTTTTACAATGTGTATTGGACAATATAAGTGGAGTAGGATATTTTTCTTTCTCTGATAAAGATGAGGTTCCATTTCCTAGTGAAATTAAACCGTATTCAATTATGATTTTTGACGATGTTATTTGCGATGGACAGAAAAACATAAAAAATTATTTTGCAATGGGACGTCATTGTAAGATTGACACTTTTTATATTTGTCAAACATACAGTTTTATACCAAAACAATTAGTACGAGATAATGCAAACTTGATAATACTATTTAAACAAGATGATAAAAATTTACACCATGTATATAATGATCATGTAAATATAGACATGTCATTTGAACAGTTCAAAGAAATGTGTATCAAAGTATGGAATCGAGGGAAAAATAAATTTGTAGTGATTGACAAAGATAGAAGTTTAAATAATGGACGTTATCGTTCGGGTTTTGATATTTTTATAACAGGATTTTAATAAAAGCTACAAACTAGCAAGAATTTCATTATTGTAGTCACACGTTTTGTTGAGTTAACATCATGGAGAAATTTGATGATTCTTGGTTTCAAAACAAAACAAAAGACGATGTGGTTAAAGAAATACATAAATTAAGAAAAAATATAAAAAATAAACATAGATCGATTGAACGAGAACAATTTGACACGGAAGAATTGTGGGGAAAAAACAATTGAAACCTGTATCAGAACCGTTAAAACAACTAATAAAAGAAGAACAACAAGAACAAGAACAAGATAATACTAAAAGAATTGAACGGAAACGAAAATTATTTAAAAACGAAATTGAATCTGATTCAGTTCCTGTGAAATTACGAGTTGTAAATCCTCCTCAGGGTTTAAAAAGAAAACAGAAAATTAATCTACCAACAAAACATGATTTTGAAAGTGATTATGAATACGATGATGGTACTTTAGACATTCCAAAATCTAAAAGAGGAGCAACTCAAATTCCGAATGATGATAACAGTGATATGGAAACAGTTGGAACTGATGAAGAGGAAGAAGAAATGGAAACAACAACAACAACAACTGCTGTTACTCCAGCAAGATCAGACGTTTTTGAAAAAATATATCAAACCCGGCCTACGGGTGAGGAATTATTAAAAACACCCGAAGGAAAACAACTTGCTAAATATTATATTGATAAAAATTTTACAGGTAAAATAGCCAAAGAATATTTTTCTAAATTAATAACAGGCACTAAACATATAGATCATAATTACGGGTTACATGTTGAAGGTGATTCTTGGAAAATCGGTGATAAACTTGTAGATATTGACGGTGATGATTTAATTATTGATGGAATACGATATGAAGGAACACGAGGACTTTATGAATTAATATTTATGAATAATCCTAATGCATATATTTATTCTGAAGATGATTTAGAAAACTATTATTTAATTATAATGCAAACCAATGTACATAAATCTAATTATTCGTCTTCAGGAAAAATAAGATCAAATAGAGGCATCAAGTATAAAAATATTATTTCTCGATTATTAAAGAGAAGAAAACCGAAATCTACGAAGACCACTAATACCGATGAAAGTGGTAATCAACAACAACAACAACAACAACAAGCGGCCTCAGGTAGTGGAATAGTATTGTCTAATTTTTCTTCTTTAGAAAAAACAAAATCACAGTCAAACAAAGATAATAATAATAATAATAATTTTCCAATATTTAAGAAAAGAAAAGCAAATTCTGCGATGATGATGATGAACACTTATACAGATGAAATTAATCACCAGGAAACGGCGGCAGACAGTGGAATAATATTATCTAATTTAAAACCAGATGTAATTTACTATGATGATCCTAACGAACTGGTCGATAGGTTGAGAATACTATTGGCTTCTCAAAAGGCGGGCAATACAGCACATTCAAATGAAATAAATTCAATATTAGAAGAGTTATATGAATTAAGGGATAAATTATTTTAATAAATAATGATTACAATACTTGTATTTTTCATTTTTATTTCAACCTTTGTATCTGATAGTAGCTATGAGTGTTGATAAGTTTGGTCACTTTTCGAATGGTAGTGGTATTAGTTCTAGTAGTAATCTGAGAGGACCTAAGGGTGATGGATTCCATATCGACGGTGATGGAAACTATGATGTATTAAATAAGAGAATTTGTAATCTAGGTGATGCGGCAAAACCTAATGATGCAATAAATTTTAGTATTTTCAGCGATGCTATTCAAAATTGTCTTACAGTAATAAATGATAAAGTTGAAGAATTAAAAACTGATTTTCAGGGAAAAGTTAGCGGTTTAATTAATCATCTTGAAACTAAATTGAAAAATGAAATAAAAAATAGAGAGCAATCGATTTTCAATATACAAAATTATTACATCGCGCTGGTTAAAAAAAGAAGGATCGTCAATGTTAGTGCCAGTATTAATGATAACGATGTTGTGATAAGACAAGAACTAAACTCAACTAGAGAAAAATTAGAGCAAACCGATAGAGAAATAAAAATAAACACTTTAGATTTAAAAAACGAATTCGAAAATTTTACTAAAAACGATTTTATAAATTTAAAAAATGATTATTTAAATTTTAAATCACATGTTCGTGATACGATTCAAGAAATATTAGAAGAATTGGAAGACGATAAAGAAGACGTTTAGTACAATTATATATTATGGCTAGGAGAAAAAACAGTTGTGCTAGTAGTTATCAAGGCTCGGGGACTGATAACATCACTTGCCAATGCAGCAGGTTCAGTTTTAAATAAAGCAATCGATATTTTACCAACGGAAATACACTTACCAAATTACCAGTTTTGTGGTCCAGGAACTAATTTGAATAAGAGACTTGCATTAGGTCAAAAAGGAATTAATAAACTTGACTCTTTGTGCCGTCAACACGATATAGCGTATGCAAAGTATAGTGATAATAAACAGAGATCTATTGCGGATCGTATATTAGCTGAAGGCGCTTGGGAAAGAGTTAAAGCATCTGATTCAAGTTTAGGTGAAAAAGCAGCCGCATGGGCAGTTACTAATATCATGAAAGCAAAAACACAACTTGGAGGAGGAGGAGGAGGAGGAGGAGGTGGAAAAAAGAAAAAGTCAAACAATTGCTTTAAATGTAAGAAAAAAATAAAAAAGAAAGTTAATAAAAAGAAAACGGTTAAAAAAAGGTAAAGGTCTATATTTAAGACCGTATAAAGGTTCTGGTCATTCAAAAAAAAAAATCACAATGTACTCGTCAAAAATAATCGATCGTTTAGCTAATAGACCATTAACGAATAAAGATATAATAAAATGTGCAAAAAAACTTAAATTACCACATTTCAGAGGGGTTTTTATGCGTGATTTACTACCAATTAGAATACGTAATAAAGAATCTGCAATTATAAATTTAGACAGTTATGCAGGACAAGGTACACACTGGGTATGTTTTTACAAAATAGGTTTAAATGTTGAATATTTCGACAGTTTCGGGAATTTACGTCCACCAATTGAAATTCAAAAATATTTAAAAAGTGTTGATGGTAACAAAGTGAATATAAAATATAATTATTTTCCTAGACAACGAGCCGGCACAGTGAATTGTGGTCATTTGTGTTTTAGACTTTCTAGCCGTGCGAAGATGATTTTGTGTTACTGGAAAACATTCCAATTTAAAATGTTCTCTTTTTCCACCACTGGATTTGAGTTCGTCTGATGAGTGGGAAATGGGATTTTTAGATTTAATGACATATAATTCAATTCCAAATGTTGAAGAAGATATAAATAATAAAATCAAAATTGGTACAGACGTGCTGAGTTTACCAACTGGTGCATACGAGATAGAAGATATTAAGAATTATATTATAAAAGATTTAGAAGAAAAAAAATCTTCTACCACTTTTAATCTTGTTGCAAATAATAACACACTTCATTGTGAAATATTATGTAATCAAATTGTAGACTTTACAGTTCCAAATTCTATAGCGAATCTATTAGGATTTACAAATAGTCAAAAATTAGAAGCAAATAAATGGCATATATCAACTAATCAGGTCGCCATTAATAAAGTGGATATCATTCGAATCACTTGTAATATTGTTAAAGGATCTTATAGAAACGGGATAGAAGGCCATGTGCTTCATGAGTTTTATCCTGCTGTAGCACCTGGTTATAAAATTGTTGAAAAACCAAACATTGTTAAATACTTACCAATTACAAAACAATCAACATTAGGTGAATTTTATATAACATTAGAGGATCAAGAAGGGAACTTAGTGAACTTTAGAAACGAAGAAATCAATTTAAGAGTTGATATAAGAAAAAAACAGAAATAAATAATAATGGGTATTTGTATTTCCGATTAGAGAAAATAACAATAACAGTATTACAACTAGCGTTTCTAGTATAAGAAATAATAAATTTAAAAAAGATATTAGTCATGGTCGAACTTTGAAACCGTTAACATTGAAAAAATTTAATTTTTCTACAAAATCTTCCGGAATTTAAACGAATTAAAAATGAGTAATATATTAAATGTTAATGAAAATATAGAAATTGATGAATCGCTTATAGAATGGGAATGGCATTCTCACAATCCATACACATCTAATTCTTTTAAAAATAGTGATGAAATTCGTATTCCTGTTCATCAACAAGACGCATATACGTGTCCTAATAAAAAGTTTTTTACTAATTGAAGGGAAAATTATTAAATCTGCTGATTCAAAAGATGATACTACTTCAAGTCTAATTAATAACTGTATGGCTTTCTTATTTGATGAAATTTAGATATGAAATTTGTGGAACGGAAATTGATCGTGTAAAAAATGTTGGTATAACTAGTACTATGAAGAATATACTTACACTGAAACCGGGAGATGAAAACTGGATTAAGAATGCAGGCTGGAATCCACCATCGATGGACGTTCTTGCAGATAAAACTAATTTTTCATTTTGTGTACCGCTCCAATTGTTATTGGGGTTTGCAGAAGATTATAAAAAAATACTTTTGAATGTAAAACAAGAATTAGTGCTGATACGCGCATCAACTGATAAAAATGCAATTTTTCAAGCTACACCAAGTCTTCACGATTGTTCATTTTCAAATAAATAAGATTGTTTGGAAAGTTCCTTATGTTCGTGTTGATGATAATATAAGATTATCATTACTAAAGATTACTGACTCTGATCAGCCCATAACAATGGCGTTTAGTAGAAGGTGGCAAATTCATGAATATCCCTCACTTCCTGTTTCTAAAGCTCAGACTTGGACTGTTAAAACTACATCTTTGGTGGAAAAGCCTCGATATGTAATAATAGGCTTTCAAACAAATAGAAAAGATAAAAATGATAAAAATTCATCACATTTTGATTTTTGTGATTTGGAAAATGTAAAACTTTATTTAAATAGCAAATATTATCCTTATGATAATTTCAATGGATGCACAGCACTGATGTATGAATTGTATTCAAGATTCCAGTCTTCATATTATGCAGGAAGTGATAACCAACCTTGTCTGAGTAAAAATGAGTTTCTACAAAAATTTCCACTTTTCGTTATTGACTGTTCAAAGCAAGTTGATACAATAAAAACCGGAGCATTGGATATAAGAGTTGAATTGCAGGCAAACAAAGACTTTCCAGCTGGAACTGCAGTTTATTGTTTAATTATAAATGATGCAATTGTACAGTACACACCATTATCAGGAATTGTAAAAAAGATTATATAAAAAAATAAATATGATTTTTTTTTGTAAATATTGATGTGTTATTATTTTATCCTTATATTTAAATTAGGAAATAGGAGGTAAAATAAGTACAATAGTATATGGTAATTCAATTGTATGTAAATATATTTGATAATAATACATAATATTAGTACAATATTTACAAAACATTAGTATAATATTAATAAAAATAATAACAAATATAATATTATAATATACAGAAATGGATATGTAAAAATTAAATTTTCAATTTTGTGTGACCATACGCTAATGTGTGTACTCCGTCTGTTTGAATACATCTTTTATCATCATTTCCATTTAGAGCCAACTTGTTTATTGTTACTGTTCTTAGAGTATGTTTTTTTGATTGAAACATTCTCATTTCTTTTCTAATGTTACATGATGAAAATAAACAATTTTTATAATCATAAAAATTAATATGATTTTTTATTACAGATTTTGTTACACCTTTAGCTTTTTTTAATTTCATCTTTTTTTCTTCTAAATACAAATCGTTCATAGTTCTGTAGGTATAAAGTTTGCTCCTTAATCCGATAAATTCTACTATAGGAATACCCATACATTCGTCTTTAAAACAGCCTAATTTTTTTTTATTTTCTACAAAATAACATTTATGATTTTTTGGATAATCTGACATATCAAAATATTTTTTTTATACTTAAATTATTGAAATCTTCATATAAATCTTTAGTGAATATCTCATAAAAAAATGAATCAGTATCAATATAAAGTAAGTTTATTTTATTTGGATAAAATGGTTTCATTATGTTATAATGAAAATCGTACATGTGAAATTTGCTTAATTCTAAGACTGTAAATCCAATATAAATAGGTTTATTAAAACAATACAACATCTTTACTACATTCTACTGCGCTTAAATTTTCTGAATAAACTATTCGGTTTTTAAAATTAGGTCTGGAAATCAATTTTGACAATCTTTTCTCAGTATTTACTAATTCTAAATTAAGTCTGTCTCGAACATTTTCTATTGATTTGCCAAACATTGCATTATTAAGTAATTTATAAAAGTCTTTTTCAAATTCATTATTCGACTGTTTCCTCTTTTCAGTGTTAAATAAAATATATGATTTAAGCCAAGGACTCTGATTGAATTGTAAGATTCGATGTATTCTTTTTAAAACTAATCCATTATCTAGTGCCTGTTTTAAGTTGACATAATGACACACATAATATTCTTTATCATTAAGAGTAGTGAGTAATTTAACTTGTTTTGAATTTGGCGGACATTGTTTTTCAGGTAGAAATGGTAAATCATTATGATAATCGTGTAAATATGATGGATAACCAATATTACATTCAATAATATATCCAATAGGACTATCATTTGTTATTGATTGTACATTGAATCTTTTTATTTCTTTATTTGTTAACCATCTAAATCCATCTTTTGGCATAGGTTTGATCATGGCCCAGCCATATAAATTATTTGCATCTATATATGTCAAATAATTAGAGGGTTTATTACAATCAAATAATGTATCATTTAAATCTTTATTGTTTTGCTATAGCGTGTCTTTTTATACAACTAGTAATACCGCCACGTATTCCTTTTTCAATAAACATATACATGTCATAATTGTTTAATAATTCCAATTCTACTTCTGTAAATTTTAACATCGCATCAAATGTTAAACTAGGAAGAGTTAGGTAATTAGCTGGATCTAATTCATAATTATTAAGACATATAATGCGGAAATTTTCAAATATATCTGCTAATAATAATACATCAGTTTTTAGATAAAAATCAGAATAATCACCTAATGTTTGACAGTTAAATCGTGACCAAACTTTTTTGGCATGATCAAATTCTTCATTTGAAATATGTTCTTCTGACATTTTGTTAAAAAAACATTCTTTTGCAGGTAATTGAGTTTCTTCCAATTTTTCCCCACGAATCTGTATATTCATAAGGATACACACCTTTTCTAGTAACAAAGGGTAAATCATTTTCATTATTAAAAAATAATTTAGTATGATAAAATCTTTCTTTTGGTAAATTATTTGCTAACTGAGCTAGACTGGTATTTAAAAATCTAAAAACTATCAAGAAAACGTAATTTAATTTTACCAGTCGTGTTTTTAGAAAAACTAACATATTTTTCTGAAGAATTCGGAATAACATTAATTTTTTGTTGGTCACAACCTAACTGGTTAACAATAAAATGTGTGTCATAGTTAGAACTTCCATGCAAAAATATTGGTAAACATGTTTTGATTTTTTCTTTTCAAATTACATTTGTTTACAGAGTAAATTTCTAAAACGTCCAGTAAAGTGACAATGATCTTTTACAGGTTGTTCAATCATGGTAAATTCTAAATTACACAATTCACAATTATTAATAGATTTAATTCTATTTCTTTCATAATCACTCAATGGTATCATAGGTCTATTAATATCAATTAATTCTGCTAACAAATTTGCAATTGAAATTAGATAATCCATAAATTTTGAAGCTGCATCAGGACCTCTATAAAGATACGGTTCATTTGGCAATTGAGATGTCATATGTTCCGGAAAGTCTTTATCAATAACTAAATACACACAAAAACTCATTGGTTCATGTATTTCATTAATGGTTGTGTACTTTGATTGTTGTTCATCAACTTTTTTCAAAATACATTCAAAATCGCAGTAAGCAACAACTGGAACCTTAAACTTAAAATGAAAATTTGTAAATTTTAAAATTGATGGATTATCCGGCATTTGTGCTTTTAACGGCTTATTGATTTTACAGTTTAATTTGTGAGCATTTAATTTTACTTGTTTATCAATTCCTGAATAATGAGCAAAACATCTTTTACAAAATATCATTTTTTTCGTATTGAGTGAAATTTGTGTTCTAATTAATCTTGAAAAATCATTAATATAACAATAGTGGTTAATACCTTGATCGTTGGACAATAACAATAAATCAAAAATGATTTTCAGCTTCTTCTTCACATACTCTGAGTGGATAAATTTCGAATGTTTTATTTATACCATAAACATTTACACTTATTCCAAAATTATTTTTTTCGAATTTTTTAATTTGTTTTAAAGTGCATGGATAAACTAAATCATTAAAATTGAAGTTATTAATTATAGATGTATATCTTTCATCTACACGTTCTCTATGCTCGCCTTCTACATAACGAGCTAGAATTGACCATTGAAAACATTTATCATCATCTAGATTTTGCGGATTAATAATAGCTTTTTTATTTTGAATACACTTTGGAAGAGTAATGTATGAAGAGCCGGCTAATGGTCTATACTTACTACATCGTACAAGAATTCCATCTACAGAATGTAATGTCCAACCGCTACCTTTTCCTAAATAATCATTTTCTTCACCACAAATTTTTGTAAACATATTTCTCAAGATATTATTTAAAGAATTTTCACGAAACACTGTAAAATTAGAGGTTTTAAAAGCCACTTCTTGAGTCTCCTTTGTAAAAGGTTTCATATAAGTACATTCAACAACAATGTTAAATTTTAATGCTTCATATTCATTTAGTAAATTTAATATCAACTGTTTTATTTCTTCTTTAGAAACTTGTAAAATTAAACAAATATCTTTTAAATTTTTGTCTTGGTTTTTCAAATAGTACGTTTTTAAAATACCTTTAAACGCATTTTCAATTTCTATAAATTTATAATTTGGACATACTAATTTTAATCTGTGTTTTTTTCGTTTTAAATTGGGAACTTCTAATAATTTATTTTCATCAGAAGATAATGATGATGATGATGTAGATGGTGATAGAGAATAATTATTTTCCTGTTCTAATTCCATGAGCTCTTCTTCTTCATTATTATCAATGTTCATTGGTTCAGAAACAAAAGTATGTTTTCTTTTTTTAAATGGTAGAAAAGATTCCATTATTTATGATCTGAAAAAAAAATAAAAATAATTATTTTAATCCTGTTGATCCAAAAACCATTTTCATCTCTACTAGTTTTTTCTAACACACTGTTTTTAGTAACCTCCTCAATATCAGGCCAAACTATTCGCTCGCAAATTAATTGAGCTATTCTATCACCAATTTCTACACTGAAATTATCGTTTGATAAATTGAACAGCACTATTCCTACGTTTCCTCTATAATCTGGATCAATAACTCCAGCACCTACATGTATACCGTTTTTTAAAGATAGACCTGATCTCGGCGCTATTCGACCATAACACTCGTCTGGTAATACTATCGCAATATTTGTTTTTACTAATTTACGATCCCATTTTTTTATAACTACATTTTCTCCACTTCTTAAATCAAAGCCCGCAGCTAATGGTGAACAACGTTCGGGTGGAAATCCATTTTCCGACAGTCGAATAAATTTTAGAGTGTTACTAGCTGAAAAAAATAATAACTAATTAATTAATATAGAAAATTATTGTAAAATCAATAAGACATAGTAAGCCTAAAAATATTTAACAAACTCTACTTAACATTTAGTACGATTTGTCTTTTTTATCAAATGTAACTGTTTCTTGTTTTACACTGTCCATTTTTTAAACATGTTTTGACCAACAGACGTTAACACATTGTTAATTACTTCAAACTTTCTTTTGTCTTCTGGATTTTTTTTAACGTCTAATAAAAAATAGCCTTTTTTCGATACTTTTTGCCAGTATTGTTTTTCACTTTTACATTTTTTCAAATCTTTAACATCGGTGATTTCAATTTTAATTAAATGAGTACCAGTCTCGCCAGGTGTTGATATTTTTCTTTTTTGATCGCCAGACTGGTACTGTAAATGTTGTGATATGAATAAGGATTTATTATTTTTATGGTTAAATAATTTAGCAAATTTGTCAACCTCATCATCGTCATCATCAAAGTTTAGTTGATCTGAATCAGACGAATAATCACTTTTTGGTCTTTTAACTCCTTTTCTCAATTTTTTACTCTCTTTTTGTTCAGTATTACCTTCTAATTCTATTAATCTACTTCTTCCGATATCCTGAATCTTTTGTACAATATTTAGTGGAAACGAAACATTAGTAACATTTTTTAATACATCATCAAAAATACTTAATAACATGTCATACGTGTGCTCTTCTAATAAATAATAAACCTGTTTATCTGCAGATAAGTCATTATTTTCTACTAGGTAATATTTAGTCAAAGAATCACATAAGTTTTGAAAAATAAATAGCAGTTGTACTGCTATAGGGTTCATGCAAATGTCTTTTGATTTTTTCAGTTGACTAACCAATTGTTCCCAACTATCCAAACTTCGAAACCCAATCATCCATAAATTTTCTATAATCTGTGTCAATGTTAAGAAACTCATCATTGCTGACGTACCGAAAGATGAAGAAGTAGACGGTTGTTGTGTCAGCTGCTGTTGCTGTTGCTGTTGCTGTTGCTGTTGCTGTTTCTGTTGCTGTTTCTGTTGCTGTTGCTGTTGCTGTTGCTGTTTAAGTGGTGGAGGTGGAGGAGTACTTAGAAGCTTACGTAGTATTGAAGAATGCTCTTCGGATTGTGTCAAGTCAACGACTGTTTCAGAATCCATTTCTAAAACACAAAATTTAAAAATCGTTAATAATCAATACAAAAGAAATTTAATATTTTTTAAATTACAAAATTTAAAATGCACTGTTTTCATCTATTTAATAAAACCAAATTAATACTAGTTTAACACAATTTGTAAATAATTTACCAATAGTTAGTTTTGGAAAAACAATATATTTTTCAAAAAAAAAACGTAGAAAATAATGGAACGTAATTGTATGAAATACATACCTGTATATTAGAAGTGTCTTGGAAAGCATGAACAGAACACTGTTGGGTAAAACTTCCTCCTCAGCTTATAAAGAAACCTCAAGGCTGTATCACACGTTGCATAACTACACTTGTTTACTTTACACGCACTTCGTTGAATCCATTACCATAGTGAATAAATACTTATTATTATACTGTTGCAACAAAATTGCACTGCGCGTGGCTTAATCACTCTGGTCATCCGCTTTATTAATATTAATGAATCAAAAACTCCAGAAGGAAAACTACTTCCTGCGCATGTCTTGTGCCAACATACAATATCAGTAATACCACAAAACTATTACAATGATCTCATATTTACGTCATAAATATTACATCATAAGTAAACTACGTATAGCCAGGTGTTGTCACAGTTGTATGACGACTCAAGTGTTATGACGAAACGTTCTTACAACTGAAGGTCAAGGCTATTAAGTGACCTTGAAGTCCAAGGTCAAGGTCATCGGGTGACCTTGAAGTCCAAGGTCAAGGTCATCGGGTGACCTTGAAGTCCAAAGTCAAGGTCATAGTGTGACCTTGAAATCCAAAGTCAAGGTCATCGAATGACCTTGAAGGTCATTGACCTCTGGAGGTGGAGGGGGGCGAGGGGTCATTGACCTCTGTGGGCGAGGGGGTGGAGGGGGGCGAGGGGTCATTGACCTCTGTGGGCGAGGGGGGTGGAGGGGGGCGAGGGGTCATTGACCTTTGTGTTGATGTTGTGTGACCTTGGCCGTGTAACGGTTGTCCTAGAACATACAATTTCTCTCTACTGTAACCTTTCAACACAAAAATTAATAGGATTCTTCAAAGGGCTAATATAATCTTATGTACAATGTTTTATTCATCTAGGACCATTCTATAAAGAGTTATCCTACAGACAATCCAAGTGTTCTTTAAGCTTTCTTCCCCAAAAATCAATACCGTTCTTCCTCTGGAACAAGAGATACCAATGCATTCATAAAAAGTGTCATGATACGTTGAAAAAACACCCAGAAATCATTTAGAGTGAAGCCAGCAACATTGACAAATTGTATTTGATGCCCATTAGCGTTTTACTAGTTCGATGAGTTTATGCAGATCAATTTAGACGTCAGTGAACCATGTAAAAGCTTGTCTGAACTATAAGCCCATCAAAGTATATATGATGGTTTTAACCCGTGGATGGCGGATAAGTTACTGCATAGAATACTTTTCTTACTTATAAGTTAAATCAACCTTTTAGACGTACTCTGAGTGTTAATAGGAGGATTTTATATGTTACATAATTTATTGCTTGATGTAAACTAGTGAATAAATTATCGAGATTCCTTCAAAAGTTTCTGTGAACATTACTTGCTTTACTTATGAAGGTTTTGGTCAATTATATTCTTTTTTTTAAAACTATGTTACACGATGTTAACTGATGTATTGTAATGGAAATACTAGTTAAAATATTTATAACCAGCCGTTTTGCCTGACATAACACTGCAGCATGTTATACATTTACGCTACGAAAGTCTATTTTTATATAAACTAATATCAAAGTCTTCTGGTTCACCCCATGTTTAAAATTGCTTATACAGTTGCCTTCTTAAAGTATACAGGTGTAACATCAAAACAGATGCTAATAAAAACAAGAAAATAACTAACTGTGTAAAATTATGTTTCGACGCGGTGGGAATCGGACAACTTTGATGTTACACCGGCGACTTACGCCTTACATTCCTTTTACATACGCAACTTACAGCATTCTTGAGCTCTATGACGTTTATTGAGATAATAGGCTTTTCATGTCATGATGATATACTCTCTTCATTGGAACCACGCCCTTTTGAATTACAGGCTAGGAATATTTAAAACAAAAATAAAAAAGAATATTTGCTTTTAAACGTCCTTAATTTTGATTTGTTTGTAGATTACATGATTATTATTCTCATTAAAAAAATTCAAAATGGTCAACTACAAAGTGACTGTGGAGTAATAACTTTCCAATGGCTTACAATAAACAAAAACGATCTATCAGAACTAACTATATTTTAAACTTGCAAGTTTTTCGTCACTAAGCGTATGTTGACGATGACGTCACCAGTATAAACACAGCCTTTACGGTTTTCACTTAAATGGAAATAACTAACTAATAAGTTTTGATATTCATAACTAAACTTGAATGTAGCCTATGTGTTTTCTGAACAAGTTAGTAGGCTATAAGTTGAGGACGAGGTCTACAGTATAACCAGAGCCCGACACTCTATTGCCGTTTTTAAACTCAAATGCACCTAAAAGTTTAATATTTATAACTAACCACGAACCTCCCTGTTGTTTGAACAGGTTTGTTATCACTTCATCAAAGTTGACAATGAGGTTACTTGACTCATTGCTGTTTTAACTAAACAAATAAACCTGACTAACTAATAGTTTTATATTCATACTAAATAATGAAAATCCTGATGTCGACAAGTTTTTTACCACGTAGTATCAGTTAAGAACAAGGTCGACAGTGTAGCCTCAGCCCGACAGTCCTTAGTATTTTTCACCTAATCAGCTATGCATTATTTTTGTAAACTTTTTTGATAATACATCACATAATTTTACTGCTATATATAATAGAGCAATACTCCTTTTAATAAACCATGTAGAAGTATAATATGATATCAATATATAAGAAAATAGCAGTAATTCAATAAGATACACTATTAATTCTAATACTTTTAAGTGTTAGAAAAAATATTATTCCTCTGCTATGGTGAAACAATTGTCTTTGTTGAAGGTATGTAACATTATCCAATAGTGTGAGTATTATGGTCATCTGCTGGTTGCTATACCTTTGCATGCTATAAAAATTACTGAATATATATATATATATAACTATGATAAAAAAATTGAAATCACGCAAGGATTAACAGATTATAGTACCTGTGTTGCTGTTGTTTACTATAGTAATATTATTTTAATATTAAAGTCTAAACTTTTAATTAGTAATGGAATATTCTGGGTGTATAAAAACGTATAACTTACATTCATATATTTTAGTTACACAAGATGACATTTTCTCTTTTACCTAATAAATTTTCACAAATATATGGGAACTAAAATTGGAATTTATTATAGTGCATTTCGAATTAGAAGTGACAGGGCATGTGAGTATTTTTGAACGGTGAAGGATCTTTCCATACCATCTGAAGAAAGTCAGAGTAGTTACATAAAGAAGTGGAATAAACATTTACCCACTTTTCCGTCATTCTTATTCTGCCAACATCGCTCTTGTGGCTAATGGTTTCCAAAGGGACAGACAGCAGATGTTTGCATGATTAACCTTAGTTCCCCTACATTACTGCTAACACAGTTTCTTTCATATTCTTCATGCCAATATACACATTTCAATCTCCAATTGCATAAGGAGTCAATTTTCTAGCAATATACAGTAAAATTGACACATGTATACGTTCTCGAATGTATCGTTGTTATTATATTAAGTCAATGACGCCGTGTACCCTATACTATATGTTATCAATTACGGTTTTAAATTATGAAATCCAAAGTATTTTTTAAAAAAGCATTTAGAAATTAGAGAACTATTTGTCGTAAAACTTTCGTTCAACTTACGATTTTAAATTTAAAACTAATAACTGTATATCTTATACTGTTGTAAAATATAATCACGTAATATAAACTATAATAAAACTGTAATTTTATTAAGGAATCAGGATTTTTCCGGACATTTTCCATCGTTCAGTGAAACAAGAAATCAGTAACACTACGTTTCGAGATCTGCAATCAGATCTCTTCTTCAGGTAAAGAACTAACCTAATACATAATTACAAACTAGGTTAAAATAATTTTAACTTGTAATTTATTTTAACCTAGTTTTTAATCGTTACTTAGTTACGTATCCGAAAAGGGTAACCGAATTCTTCGAGATACGGATCCTAAAAAGGGTATTCGATCTTTGCATGAATAAGATCTTTTTCCGTAAGATTGTGTTCAAAATGGGAATTTATTATGTCCTAGTTTACGTATTACTCTGTTTTAGTGCTT
This sequence comes from Homalodisca vitripennis, assembly GCF_021130785.1. Taxonomy (NCBI): domain Eukaryota; kingdom Metazoa; phylum Arthropoda; class Insecta; order Hemiptera; family Cicadellidae; genus Homalodisca; species Homalodisca vitripennis. The sequence continues at coordinate 29,555 of NW_025780501.1, read as the reverse complement.
ATTTGGAACTTAAAAACATTACGAAGAAGCCTGAAAACTTGTAAATTTGCATCACAGCTGGTACTGAATGTATGTCTCAAAAGACTGTCAGATTGTTACGGAGTTATAGATCTCAAAAGGGTAATCGAGCGCCATACGTTAAGTGTGACTTTCGGGTACCTAAAGGTTTACCGATCTCTGTGTGACTTGGATCATTAAAAATAGTCTGAGAAAATGTGGACTTTTTCAAAGTTAATTTATTGCTTCTACTAAACACGTCCTAAGTGTCCATCCTAATACTGTAATTTAGGACTGTGTTTTACTTTTGAACCCTTGTTATAAGTGGTGGGGCAGGTGGGGCTATACCATATATTACGGTATTGTTTAAAGTAAAATGTTCGTAATTGTAATGCTCTTTATGTCAAGTAAATTAATGAAACAGATTTATTTTATTACTTTAAAAAGAGTGGGTAATATATTTATAAATCTGAGGTATACACGGTTTAAGGGTAGGTAGCAACAATAATCACATTGGATAAATATTATCTTTAACAAGATAATTGTTTCTACTGAATAATAATATCGCTTACAATTCTGAAATCTAATATATAACCTAAAATATAATTTTGAATAACTTGCGTCAAGTAAAACGCTTTTTAATGTTACCTTTTTTCACTTGTTATAGTAAAAAAATGACGCGAATTTAATTTTTCCAGTACACTATTTGATTTTTTTAACTACTAAGATTGTTATTCCATAATTAATTAATATTTATCATTGTATTAATATACAATGAAAAATATATGATACTAAGTTTAGGTTTATCGTTAATATATATTTTAGTATGTTAAACGTTGATGAAAAATGGCGTTTGTATATTTTACACATACTACTAAGTGATATATTTTTATGTATTTCGTTTCTAAAGATAATATATTTGATAAGGAATACAACCCATTACACTATTTAAATCTTTTGATATATTGCTCCAAAATACCAGAAGTTACTAGTCTGGTACATTCTTTAAAGCAAGACTCTTTGGGATGTCTTATTAAGGCTTACTAAATGCAAGATAAGGTTATAAAAGCTGTAACATTGTATGCATCTCAATTAAATGTATTAGTTGTGATATTAAATCCTGTAAAACCCTTTCAATCATAACATTAAGTTGTTATTTTTAAACGGATAAATTACATGTATGTGTTATTTACCATGATTTGTATTCAAAACAGTTTAAAATTACACTAAACAGAATTTACTTATATTGAAACCTTTTAAAATCGAATCTGTTACTTTTTGAAAAAATATTAGATTGGTAAAAAATGGAAACGTTTTTGACCAATCTTTTAGTTTGGTTTACTTTATAATCCAGTCATAATTTTAAACATTCTCTACAATGATGTGCACTGACCGACTATTTTACAAGGAAGGAGAGAGGGCCAGATAAGGTTCAGATGGTTGTCTCACCATCTGTCTTCCTAATACAGTGCATTCGCCGTCCATCTTCCGGCTAGAGTGCGTGTGAGTATGTGCTTTACGTGCCTATTTTTGTACTTGTAAGAGCTTAAAAATATTATAATATCACATCTTTATTACCAGTATTTTGACAAATTTTATAAATGTAATAATAAAATGTAAGAAAAATATACGAAAAAGTACCATGAAACTAACTCAAAAACTATAAACAAACTATTAAATTATGAATTTAGCAAAATAGGTTAAGTAATTTAATAATATTTAAAGAGAAAAATAAATCTTTCATAGTGGAAAATGAAGTACTTCTACAGTAAAAACCTACTATGATATAAGCTGTAAACAAGAGGCGGAATCTAGAGAGGTAAGGCGTGGGGACTAACCAGACACTAGTCTACTTTTGTCTGGTCTACACTACTGATAGTTGTCGATAGATTAATAGTCAACTTTGTAATAATAATTTCCTCAAAACTCCAGGTTGAATGAACTATACTCTTATGTTCTCACACTCTATGCCAGCGAGTTGTAGCAGTGTAAACGTATTGTGATACCTAACAATAAATTATATAGCTAGCAAACACTCTGAAAGAATGTCATCAACTTTTTTTATTCTGCAGTGTGTTTAAAGGTCAGCTGTTGCTGGGCAAACTACGACGATATTAATACACTACGATCAAAGGAACATACACTGGTGCATAGAGTGAGTGATATATTAATGAACATTCACGTAGTGTTCAGTTAAAATGGTTAATTTGATAAAAGCTCAGCTGCAGCAAAATTAATTAAAACGCAGCTGTTAATTGCGTTCAAATTATTCTGTTGCAAAGAAGATTGTTACATCTAATGTCATTCTAAAGTCATGAAAGAATAGATTGTTTGATTATCTATATTTAAGTATTCAGTACGTTTACAGGTCGCTACTTTGCATTGAGTCACTTTTATCTTATACGTATAAGATTTTGACGTGACAACGTCTTAAATTAGGTTGCGGCTCGGAGTCACTCATGAAAAAGTGTAACGCCCGGTAACGTTACGATGCCCGTCCAGTGGGTCCGCCACACGGGATAAAGCAGATAACTGTGGGTCCGCCCGCACGGGATAAAGCAGATAACTATGTTTATTCGTGAAAATGTGGAGTGCTTAGATTCGTCATTTACAACAACTACAACAATAAAGGTAAATAATTGTACACTGATATTTCATTATCGTTAACTATGATTGATTGATTAATTGTTAGATTGACACAAAAGTTGAGAAACTGAGTTTATAGGTTATGTCATACTATTTACAAATGTTGATAGTGTTAAGTAAATTATTAGTTTAAATCACTCTGCAATCAATCGTAATTCAGTCGATTGAGAAGAAACAGCGCGTATTGCTAGTCAAACATTTAAAATAACAAATTATAACCTCTAACCTGTCATAACAGTGCGACCAAACAAACGAACTAAACCGACCAATCACCACGCGCGGAGTTAGAATTTAACTGTGTTTAGCAAGAATTTCAAATTCCAATTTTAGTAAATGTTTTATTCAACTTTACCATTTACAATAACAAATTTTAATTAATTTCAAATTATGTACAATGTTTTAGTAAACAAAATATATTTCTATAGTTAAAATTTGTGCAATTCTTATTTTCATTCAATTCCTTGTTCCTATTGTGCAATTTAATAATATTCATATCAATAAATATTCTGCCGAGAAAAAGACGTTGTCACGTAAAATCTTCGCCCGTAAAACCGACTTTACAGGCAACCATAATTTTTTTATTTTATCTTAACTGTATAAATATAATGTGAAATTTGATTTGAAACACTTTTGTGATCTTGCTTTAAATCATAGAATACGTCAAATAATAAATTTTTTATATAGTAGATTTTTTTGTTATTTATCATTTTATTATTTACAAACTATAATTATATTATTAAAAAAACTAAGTATATATTGTTTGCATTTGTTGTCAGCATATCTCCTAGAAATATATGTCCAAAATTATGTATGAAAAGGTGATTATATTTATAAAATTAAAACTTTTGATCATTAAATTTCAGCCAATTTTCTAGAAGGTTATTTATAAATGGTGCAGTATTTATGGAAACAAAAAGCTAGAGCACAATTCTGAAAAAGTCTATTTATATTAATACCTATAATATTTCATAATCAAAACAATTAAAGACTCTAAAACTAATAAACTACAGTGTTTATTTTTAATGCATTAATGTACGTATAGACAGGCTTCATTGAATTCTTCAAATAGTTATTTCCGAATACGTCGGGAATGAATTATGTTGTATGTTCGTAATAATATAGAGAATCTCTAATAAACTGTTATGAAAACCGGTTTAGTGTAACGTATACTGTGTACCAGTACAGTGTACAGTAGTTTGTTATGTAAATTACATTGTAAAAGTTTTTTAATCCTAAAATGATATGGACATTTTAGGTGTAACTAATTAGTTGCCAAATGTGAAACTTATTTTCAGACAACATTCTAAACTATTCCTTAGTGATATTGAGGTATTGTGGAGTAAAACATATGTACATTTGTAGTTTCGCAATTTAACATTCAAAAACTCTGTGCCTGAATTTGACGCGCAGTATAAAGGCGCGCAATATCTCCTTGTCACAGGTGTGAAGTAAATGCTCAGCCACCCGTAGTTTTGTCAACTGTGCTTCCTCTTTAGTTGTTTCTTACTTATTATTTCGGGAAATAGACTTTCTTACTTTCCAAAAAGAACAGTGCAAATTCTAAATGAGCACTATATACAATTAAAAGCTTACCTATAAAAAGCAATTTAAGAAGGAAACACTTTATTGACAACAAAACATTGTGTTTACTTAAAATAATTTAGCATAATTCTGTCCTACACGTTTCTTACTTCTGTTGTATCAGCGTTTGCGAGGCCCACCACTCCAGTAGCTAGAAATTTTGGATTTTGTCTGCCTGTTTACCTTTTTTATAGCACAATATATGGAGAAAGAGATGGCATATGAACTTGAAAATTCATTTCTATACAGACAACATCGAATTCAATGATGGCGCATGTAACTTCGTGATATTTGGCTGAGTATTAGTGAATATTTCCACACATGTTTTATAGGTAACCATGATGATATGAGAACATCTGAGGGTAATAAATCTGTAAACAAACTGAGTAAAGTATTATGACACCTTTACATAATACATAGTAACTCATGAAGCTGTAGACTTACAATCTTCCATGTAGGTTCAGAGAAGCCTGTTGCGCGATACGTAGCGTGATGTACTAACACACAGTTTCCTTAATGCGTGGAGATTAGACAATAGGTAAACTGTGTATGTAAGTAAACTATACACATAAAATATCCATAACAGTGAGTAATATCTAGTGAAAACCAATTGAATGAAATTACATATCTGAGTATTACTTATTAAAACATACTTTCCTAAAGTGTAATAACGTCCATAATATTACATAAAGTACAACAGTTATTCATCATAATTCAGTTATTTGAGTTCAAAATTTTAGACTGAAATTTTCTATAAAGTATTTCTTTACATACATTTATTAAATAAAAAACTATGGTGCTTACTACCAAAATTTAGTTTAAAACAGCAAAAATAGTTTGAATTTTTTATCAGGCATCATGTACTTTAATATTTCCTAAAACCATTGTCGTATGAAAAAGACATGTTATCGAAAACAGGGCAAAACAAACAGAACTAGTACATTTCAATTGAATAGAAGATTTATTAATGTACAATGGTACAGCAGCTAATGGTAGTGTTTATATTGATAATTAACACTTCTTTGGTTATGATTTATTTAAACATTTGCAGCCTGAGTTTACTGTAGAAGTAGTTTCTCTCTTTCTCCTACAGTACCTTAATGGTACAATAATAATTATGATGGTTTTATAGAAGCTGCTGCAACTATGTTTTTCAGGCACTTGAACTATAAAGTTAGGTTCCTGTTTATGGAAGTTTAGACCGGAGACCTAGGCGGCCCTGTAAAGGTCCTGCCACGCCCTTTCTTTATTGGGCAGTTCAAGTTCAGTGACTCACACATGAACATGAGCACGACCCTAGTTTCTCTGTAAATACTTAAAAGGTAATCTTATATGTACTTCACTCCTCTACAGCGTTCGTCAAACAAGTAAAGGCCAAATATAATTGGCGGGAGTACATGCAAAAAAGAATTTTAAATCCTATTAACTTATTACTGATGCACTGAGAAGAGAGTTACTGGATAATACACAGCATCCTATAATTTTTTTCCAATAATGAATAACTTTAGAGTAATTACATCATTATTTCTTATAATTATTTTAATTATGAAATTATTTCAACGCAATTCAATATGTTATTACGCATTTTCCTCATTCATAAGCTCTAAAAAATTGGTTGTATATTATTTGTTTACATTGACCTAATTCACATCCGAAACAAATTAATATGCCAAAAGTAAATACATTTTATGGTTTTGCAGCGGTTTTATGTATTTGAGTAATTTTTCAATAACTTTGATAATTTTTTTTTTATATAGTTATAGTCTTCACGACTTACCTGTTACAAAGCCAATTAATGCTTTTATTAAACTTATATAAAAATTTTACTCTACGAATCAACATAAAACTTCCAAATTACCGTGAAAAAAAGGAGTTGTATGAACATAAATGGAATGATATATACCATAACAATAAACTAAAGTCAATAAATACTTTAGTAATTTACCCGTAACTTAAATTATTAAATTTTTAATTTACCTAACCTTAGGTTATCAGATGGAAATGCTAAACGTATTATTAGCTGAGTATAATGGTTATGACTATTGCAAAAAGGAAATATTAAGCAATATTAATATTCGAAAGGATTAAATATTCTAGTAATCAGATTTTTAAATTGTCTCGTATGCGATCAAGTAAGTAACTAAGGTGAAATTACGGTTTTAATTTAAAGTTTTGAATGAATTATAGTAAGAATTATTTTTGTTCCAAGAATTCTTTCTCCTTTCTTAGAATTAAATAGATGGAAATAAATTACGTTTTATTAATTATAACATCATTTATAAATTATAATTAAATAACGTTAAAAAACCTTCATAATTTTGACAAGAACCAACAAAAATGTGTAAACAAATAAATTTAAATCTAAATAATCTATTTCTCCTTCATTACTAATTCCAAAAAGAACGATTTACAAAATTTCGTATAATTACTGGTATTTTGTATTTGTTTTCATAGGACCTATACCCAACTAACTTGATAATGGTTTAACGTCTTACTTGTACAACTTAGCCAATCAAAATTTAAACTAGTAAAGTATGGTTATCCAATCCTAATTGACAGACCCTTTCCATTTATATACATACACGTAATCTGAAGGACATTCCTAACTCACTAAATAAATAGATTACAGTAAGAAATGTGGGTAGAGGATGGCCCGACAGTAATCTGCGAGATTGGGTGTGTATAAATACCTAAAGTTTCTCAGTCATTTTTATGTTACTGATATCACTTTATGTTCATAAATATGTAATGTATGATTCTTTATAAAACTATAAGATATTGCGATAGTTTATATTTTATTTTATTCATAAGCATGTGAGTTTTGGGGGATACAAACAGGGAAAAGATTCGTACATACAATATACATATAATTAGGTAGTGGTTGTTAAGTAACATATCCTTTCCTCACATTCAGGACGGATGAAGAAAACTGGAGTATTTTTCTTATTCATTAAATTCTCATTTTCAAAACTTTTGATACTTATAAGTTATTAAGCTGTAATTTTAATTATTAACTCGTGCTATTCTCATAAGAACGTAGATTTTAAAAATACGACATTTTATATTGATTACGTATATTTGTTGTTAAAGCTAAATAAAGAAATATCCTTAAATTATATAAAGTTTTATTCTTTATATATTTTATTTAAGTTTATAATCAGAAAATGAGAAAGATACTAATAAAGTAAAGTTATTCTTATAAATCTTTTGTTTTTAACGATGCAAAATCTAGCAATTCATGTTGCTCTTGAAACCATTTGATATAGGTAATGAAATATTGCTAGATATAATATTGATACTATAATAGTGATTTATATTTTAATCATATTTCATAACAATAATAACATATCAGAGTACTACTCGATTACTAGTTTATTGTGTAAATACTTGTATTATAATCTATTCCAATAAAAGAAGTGAATATAACAAGTCAACAAAAAAACTACGTTTTTAACTTAGGGCCCTGTACAATGTTGGTATACACGTTTCTCCAGGCGGTGATCGTTAAAATTGTTTTATAATGAACTTCTGCAGTAAAAAGCAAACGTGTCCTGAAGCGATGTCTTAGTGTACTCAAACAATGAAGAATATTTCTTGTGTTCGGGACAAAACGTCACGGAGATGCTTAAATTTAACGCTGTCTTACATTTGGAAATAAAATTTGGTTGCAAATAATGACAGGTAACAGTCTTGGGTCCTTAACACTTGACAAAATATATTGTAAACTAAAAAAAATGGTGATATATATAAGATTTTAGGATAGCATCTAGTAAATTTATAAACATATTCCTGTTTTTCAAATATTTACTTACCATTTGAGGAAATGAAATTTTGTATTCCAGTTTTCATGTATTATTCAAAACATGTGTTATGTGGAATTTAAAATTCTGTTTTCAATAATCTTTTGCTTTAAGTTAAACATTGGAACACGGGCTCGCTAGCCCACCTGAGCTAGTAGAACCCACTTTTTTTATTTATATTGCTATGTGAGATAAGAATGTACGGTAAGGTTTATAATAACGAAATAAATAACACATGGCTCCTCACATTTCAAATGCAATTCCATAGGTTTCAGACTTTGTCCCTATGTACATTTTTAAAATTACGTAACACCAAGTGTAATGTCTTCTTATGCATTCGGTTTGGGTGTAAACATAAACGTATATGATTAATAGATCAATATGTATTAGAGTATTTTTAAATAAAGGATAGTCCTAGGTTTTGTAAAACATTATTCCATTAGTCTATGAATATTTAAAAGTTAATTGAGAAAGATTTTCGGTAAATTGATATTTCTATAACGTAACCGCATATTGATGTAATGTTTTAAACTACTATGCACGTTTAACTAATGCAATGTTTCCATATCTTATATAGTTTATCATAGAAAACTTCCTATTCGGTATTTGTGTGTATACAATTAACTTTGATAGATTAGATGGTGTACGTAATTCATTGTTAGAACAATGGACATTAAATTTAGATAAGCTTAACATTGAACGAATCCCATTAGTAAATTCTGTTATTAGATATAATGAATGAATAATATTACAATTAATGGATATGTGACTAAGAGTAATGATAACGTATACAATATTTACTAAATACACGATTTCACCATCAGTTACTACAATAGATCAACTTAGTTCTTTACATTCATGTCATGTGTTAATATAGTTTCTCGAAGTTACAATGACGCAGCATACGGATACGTGTACAGCTCAGCCCCGAGTGGAATGTACTGTTCAGCCAACCGTAGTTTTATCAACTCTAGCTGTTTCTCTCTCTACCTGTTTCTCTCTTCTCTGTCTCGCTTCCCTGTCTGTCTTCTAATTTTCCCAAAGTGCTTTTAGTGCTATTCTCTGCTCTTCCTGCATTTCAACTTCACATGTATTTATTTTAATATATTACAGTAGTCATTCAATAGTATTGTGTAAATCACTGTCTCAAAATACAATGAATAATTACGTTTGAAACCCAATAGGTAAAGTTTCAAAATTTAATTTAATCCATAACAATAACAGTTAACCAAGTGATATAAGGTATATCGTGTGAAAATTTATTGAGGTATAGCCTATTTCCATTTTTATTCTTTCATAGAGGCTTTAGGTGTAAAAATTCGTAAGTTACACATAAAAACAACTAATGACCAAATTATACATTTATGTATATTTAAGTTTGTGTGTATATATTTAGTACTATTTAATTATTTATTATTTAGTTTAAATAATGGAATAAAAACACACTCTCATCTTTAATCTCTAAATTTGTTCAAGTTGGTTATTTACTTTATTACACTCGCACATTCAGACACATGTATGCTTAGATTTTACTTTTATTTAACTTCCACACCCCTTTTGATCTTTATAAAAATATAATTTATTTTATCTTTCATTTTGTATCAATCCAATAATCAACATTGCCATATAATTAACTTCCTACATTATATACATATTTCAAGCGGCCATAGACTCTTATCCAGAGAACTTGCTTTAGTTTTTATGCAAGTAAATAAAAATTATTTTGCTTTTAACGAATATATCTGCTGGTTTCATAAAACACAACCCTCTTTAGAAAACTAGCCCCATCACATGACATTACACATAACTTTTATTAACACGTTGACGACGACGTGTATCCCATCGGGTACATACCGGGTTTTGGTAAAGCGCGTCGTGCGCCCGATGAGTTACACGTTACTATGCATTTCCGTGTCGTATTTTCATTATTTTCATGCCTTGGTGATTTCTTAAATATGACCCTGCTCTTACATAAGTACCTCAAACTATCGTGTACCACGTCGGGCGCACGATTGCGTCATTTTTTTGGTTAAATTAATTTTTTAGGTACTATATCCCTTGGGATACTCGGAGGAAAATTGAAAAAGAAACATACTTAAATAATTTTTATGTGTGAAACTTTGACGCCTACATACATTTTTCGTTATACTTAAACGTTTAATGTAAAAAAAACTGGTTACGGGTTTTCGCCATTATAATTTAAATATTCGACGCCAAATAAAAGTGTTCGGAAACATCCATCGTCGTGAACGTGTTAACTGTGGGCATAAGTGACAGATTTCAATGTTTAAAGATAAGTGGTTTGTTTGTTTTAAACAGATCCAATATTTGTATCCAATTAACTGTAAACTTATAATTATTACCTAAATATGATGTCTTGATGTAAAGAGCATTTTGAAATTAGTTTTATTACCAAAAAGTTTATTTACTTACGATTGATATGAATTATTTCTTAAAATTAAATTAAATAAACTGCTATATTATGCTTATTAATAAATGCTGTGTTTCTTGTAAAATCAAAGCACAAAAAACCAAAAAAGAATTCTCTGTGTCTAGACTATCAAATGGAATATTCAGTATAATAATACAAATAAATACCATTATTTAGATATGGTTATCATTTTTCAAATGTTTAGAAGGTAAGTTGGAATACTTGTTTCTGTTCACTTAATGTTACCGTCTTGGAGTTATGATGTCAGAGTTGAACTTGTACCTGAACTTCTGAACTAAGTTAGAGGGAAGAGTTTCTATTTAATTCGTTCTTTCAATAAGTTCCACTGACTTACCCAGAAACCATTATTTATTTTGTGTAACGTATTAATAATTTATTAATTGGCTGTGTACATTCACTATTTTTACCATTTTAATGGAATGTACAACTATATTATAGTCTTAAATTGTGAAGATGAGGTCAAGTCTAACAGGAATGTTCAAACAGAGTACCCCTTAGCGTTGCTGTAACTACTACATGGATTTATTGTTATGTGCGGTAAGATCCTCGTACCAACCAGTTGCCCATTAAAACGGGCAGAATAAAGCTAAAATTGCGATCGGCCTCTCCTTGAAAGAAATTACTAAGCTTCACTTGAGAAGCTGGCAAAATTTAATTTTAATTTGTTCGATATTTGCACGATATCTCAATAACTAACTAATGAGATTCTATACAGGCAACATAGAGCTCAGTGATTGTTCATGCCACTCTACGGAATTCGGATGAGTTTCAGCAAACAAATTTACACCGGCCGGTAAAAAATCGGTCGTCCAAAATCGGTGTGTGTGCAACTAGCCTTATGGGTAACCACGGAAACAATGAGAAAACCGCAGAATAACATGTGCTACATAAGACAATATGCTACATAACATCTGGCATAATGACCATAAGAATGACAGGAGCTATAAACTTAAAAACTTACACGCACCTCCAAGATGTTACGCAAAACGTGGTGTAGCATAATTTGCCTCGTATAATTATATAAATTTATCCCTATTTTAAACAATACATGGATGTAAAGTAATATTTGCAAGAATTGTTGAAAAATGTTTATAACTGTATGTTTTGCTGTAAAGGATTAATTTATTCTGTAATTTGTTTATCTCAAAAACCTTTTAACCGGTAATTATAACTGTATGGTATACTGTTGTATAACAGAAGCAACTATTTCAAATAAATATCTTTATTCAGTACAAGTATTTTAAGGATTTATTAATAGTTGAATTTACGTCGTTGGACTTAGATTTAGTAGCTTGTGTTCCAACAGTGGTATAGACAGCTTTTAAGTTTAAACATCCATAAAGATATTTGTGGATAGTTAGTGTTTTGTTTTAGTAATCTGTTTCAGTAGATAGTTCCTTAATTTGGAAAACGAATACTTTAAGACAAGCACTCCGCATGTAAAATCCCATAAAGGAAATGTTACGCTATAGAGATCACCAACAACTATCAAAACGAATTCCAACATAATCTGCATGTTTTTCTAGCTTTTGACTCCACATTTTTAGCACTAACTATTTTAACTGTATATATTTCAACCTATAAATTGTAAAGTTGTATGTTACTTATAAACATTACAATTGTTCCTGTTTTGCTAAAATATCTAAAATATAACAATACAGTTCATGTAAATTCAAAACGTAGTGCCTTAAGTAATATAATTTACTAAAACCGACTGTACAATTTACTTCGAGATCATATATTCTGTGTACAAAAAAATAAAACCTTTAGAAATGATATATGCTATATAATATATGATCCTAGAACCTATGTGTATAATATAAGTATACATCCTAGATTTTCTTGAAAATGACAGAGGAATTTTCCCTAAAACAAAAAGCAAACGACAGAGTTTTGATGGAAGTATACGAGAGGGTATTAAAAGTTTTAAAAGCATAAAACTATGTTTTTTCTCATACAATTTTTTTAGCTTAACACATGAAAACGACCGCTAAGACGTTATAATAATTATCATATCAGCGTATTAAAACGATATAATGAGATTAAAGTCACCAATTTAACAAAATATATAGTCGGTCTGTGAATGGTAGGTTTCTGTTTTATATATATATATATATATATATATATATATATATATATTCACGTGTTGAATGGTTGGTTTTCAGTCTACAAACATAAAATAGTGTAATAAAGTGTACTGTTTCGTACGTCTAACTATTTCGATACCCACCCATTAAATTCTTTACTATAACTAGAACGGCTGACTATAAAATTGTTTGTTAAGAAAAGTTTCCTATCGATTTCATGAAAAACCAGGTTTTGTGCTTAAAAGTGTATATTGGCTCACGGCTCATAGACTATTAAACTACTGCAATATTGGGGTATATCAACTATTTTGATCTCAATCAAATCCTAGGTTGCTTTCAAAAGATTTCCTATCTGGGGGAAAACCTGTGTCGATTTAAATACAACCAGGCTCATGCTTAGACAGAGCTTTGGACTTCTAGACTAATATGTTATACCCTCAAAAGTAGAGTAATTTTGAGTCTGATCATATTACAGGGAATCTTACACACTTATAAAAAATTCCTGGGCATTCGTAGTTGTCATTAAGCGAGTTGTAAGTATATTGAAAATCACAATCACAAGGACTTCGATTAAAAGCAACCTAGGCTTTGATTGAGGTTATGATCATTTTAGGTATTTTATATATATATATATATGTGTGTGTGTGTGGTGTGTGTGTGTGTGTGTGTGTGTGTGTGTGTGTGTGTGTGTGTGTGTGTGTGTGTGTAAAATATATAAATAGATTTTCAAAGGTTTGCTATCTTATAAAGTTACTTTAAAATTACAGAGGACACATGGCAGCATATTTTCCATGAGAGAGGAGATCCACTAAATATCCTGCGCGCAACAGGCGGTCATAGACCTTTGCATTAGGTTATCAGAACGGCCGATCTATGTTCTGTACTGGGTTTGTTATAATGAGCCTTGAGGTACAGGATCGGGTGAGTTATAATCTTATAGTAAGGTATTACATACTAATTTAATATTTTAGGAAACACGTAAACTAACCCGACTTTGGCGTGGATTTACCTAGTATTTTTTATCTTTAGGTGTATTTTTTCTAAACAATTACTGTTACTTCTTTGTAAATTAACCGGTTTTCATGATATAAACACGGGCGTATTAATAGATTGATTTTTATACAGTGTATAACACTCCAACCATTTGATACATATATGATTTGTATGATTAATCGAAAAGATTCAGTCTATTCAAAACAATATATTGACAAATTTCGTAGTTTTTAATGCTTAATTTAATTTCCTTTGTAGTTTTGCCCTATGACGTACTTTACCTGTAGATATACAGCCATCAGAATCGATTTGAGATATTCTTTTAGAGACAGTCAATTGTGATAGTTAATTGTTATAGCTGTGGCTGTTTAACCAATTCCTTTGTTTCGTAATCTAATCTTTATACAAATTAATTATCATAGTTAATTAATTACGGCAATGAAATGACAGGTAAACATATTAGCACTAAGATATAAATACCAAACTACCAGTAAATCAATTATAAACCGTTATTTTTATCTAGTTCCGAAACAAAAAGAGCCAGCAAAGCAGAATTCTTATGATAAATGAGTATTGCATGAACAGTGAACACAATACGAAATCAGCAGTGTAGGTAGCAGCTGTCAAACAAGAATAATCGACTACTGAATATTGCAGAGCTCCTTACATGGTTTTACTTTCGATTAAACCAGAGTATATACATTGCTTAATAAAAACCTAAATTACAAACTTTTCTTCAAATTCAGAAAAACAATATTTATATTGCAACTCTATATTAATATTTTAATGATATTTCCTTCAACAAAAATTAATTAATGGTGCAAGTATCACGCCTGCAGTATATAATGATAGCTTTGAATGGTAGTTAACGATATGGAGAGCCTATTGGTGACCACTAGTCTGCACCAGCAACAGCAACGGTACTAGAATGAAGAAATACAAATAGGTTAGTTATCCTCTGACGTTATCTACACTTGATTGTTATTCTTAATCATGATATTTGACAGCAAGTTTCTCTTGAACAATTATTGTATTGTAGGAGAAATTGGCCAGATATTGGAATTTTAATTGTCAAGCAAGACTTTTATTTCCCTAGCCCTTCATTCATACGTGCTTGTATTTTGTGTAAGCTTCATGTTTTGTCAATTTTGTGGTAGAAAAATTTGATCATTTTAAAAATCATTTATTGACCTGTTTCTATTTCAACCATTGGTTGTTATTTAATTACAAAAATCGGTTTTCATGACAATAGTAATTGAATTATGAACAATTGGTAAATAAAGTCGGCATATGTATCTATTTTATAAGGGAACGGGAAACTGTTCCTTCTCTTTTATGTGTATATATATATATATATATATATATATTCACACTGAGTTTGAACTATAGACTTTTTTAGTTTTTCAAGAAACAACATTTCTACAATTACATTACCTACTTCAAGGAAAGTAAATCAAGGATCCATAATAGATGTCCTTCATCTGTCCATTCTATTCCAATGCAGCTTTTAATCAAATATAATGTACATTTTTTAGATTTGCAACTTTCAATGTATAAGATATGAATACATATTTGACAGAATAAAGTTCACGACAACACGTATAGTTTAGAAAAAATATTGCTAGACAATCTTCTTTCCTGCTATTACTTTGAAAATTACGTCAGTTCTCAATCTCGGTAAGGGAGCTAGCTAGGTTGTGTATCGATTACCTTGTCAATACCTGGTAGAAGGCAGTTGTAATAACTTGTCACATCATGTCTGGTGTTATCGCCTCACTGGTCTAGGAGAATTTAAAAATCTGCTTGTCAGGCTAATGCTGTTTACTTGCTCTCGCTGAAATTCCTGATTTTATAAAAAATTTAAATATACAACTTTCAATTTTTATTTTTACGAATTTCCAAACTTGATACGTACGTAGTCAAATACTTTTCGACAGTTCAGTATTACTTTTACCGAATACTGAAGTAGCAAAAACAGTTTCATATGTATATGAAACCTAGTAGAATAGAAGTCTACATTTTGGAAATATATAATTAAGGTAAAATTGAAATATGGATTTGAATACATATACCTGTTTACGAAGTAGATTATAACTCTATGATTACTAATAGAACAATATCACTACATTTCTAAGATAGCCACTAATTCATGTATGATTGAAAGATATAAATAAAGATAAATTGTGTAGCGTTTAAACATTATATGTTTTTGTATCTTCATTCAGAGTTTTGCTGGCATATGTATTATGTATGTCATAAGGACCTACATAACTTTTTGTGTCAGTGTCCATTTTTTTCATGCAAGATATTTGTTTCAATTATTCAGAGAATAATTTACATAATTAATTCGTTACATGTAAGAATAGTAATTACCAAAATGGCATATTGTAATGCGTCTTCATTGGTTTTGGGCAATTATTTACAACTACCAATTTATTAAGAAACTTACTGTCTAACATCTTTAAGGTAGTTATTCACAAATTGTCTATGATATAATTTTGGACAGTAAGTATTCGTAATTTTGCCCCAAACAGTGGTATACTGCAATGAAACGAGCAAGTTATCCCAATGCTTTCGTTTGAATTCCAGTCATGCATTTTATATCTATCTCTTAGGGTGTAATTTTTGTATGTTATATACGTTACATTCCATGCACCTTCTGAATAAAGCGCATAACATCTAATTTAATAGGTTGACAAGATTTCTTCATCTTGAAATATCTACCTAAAATTATTTTGCCTACATGTAGACTTAAGCAAGCAAAGTGTCATATACATCCGGCGTGTTAAGTGGAATATTGTTTCACTTTAATGACCTCAAACAAGTTCTTGAAATTTTAACTGACATGAAATCAGGTGATCTACATATTAGATGAAGATGGATATTGGCTGATTAATATTACCTAAATGCTTTAAATAAATACAGCAAGGCTTCTCTAAATCTCAAACAACAGACCAAAGCCCTCAGATTTCACCTACGACAAACTCTTACTGGTTCGCTTACTACTACACAGAATTTTTCAAAGATTTAAACTAAGTTCTCTGTAGTAGATTAATTAGTTAACCCCTCTAAAATTCGTAACTGAGACTTGTCATCTTCATCTGAAAAGGTTCAAATAACTAAACAGTAAGGAGAAGACCTGGAGCTAAACTCACCATTACTATTGAAAACTTAATTCATGTATTTTCATATGTTATTATATTTATAATATTAATATTTATATTATGACGTCCTATATTTACTTAAATATTGCTTGGATATTTTTAATACGTTGGCAAAATAATTTTTTAAAATTAATAAAATTACTATGTTATACTTATAGCTTAATAAAATTTCGTATTTAGAAATATATTGCCAAAAAGTTTAAAACTAACTATCCTAAATTGTAAAACACAAAAAAGTTTTCAATTTTAATAAATCGTATCGAGTTGGATAAAATTTGTTATAAATTTTATAATCACCACTCATTTCTAATTTAAAAATTAGATTAATATATTAATTTATATATTTAGAATCAGTCTAGAGGGAGATTATAAAATGGTATAAATACATTTAAGGATTTTGAACCAAATAATATTTTAAGTACAGAGGAGGAAAAACATGGTGCGGAAATGGAGGAAGAGAGTGAGATAAGTAGTAAAGGATGAGGCTAAGTGGAAATTTCCTCTGTTGCAGGAAACTCTTTAATACGATGGGTTTGAAAGTGGCTTTCTGTTACCGAACATAACTGATATTCGCTGTTACAGTGGCCGTCTCTCTCTACTCTGGGCAATTCTTCATATACTATTTAGAGTGCTGTAATTGTAGAACATAATAGTGTAAACTAAGAACCTGTTTTAACTGGAAAATGAATATTAATCATAAAAATACAGTACACATAACTTATTTTAAAAATATAAGAAACGTCATTTAATCAGTGGATCATATCACTCATGCAACCAAAAAGTTTACAAAAACATTGTTTTTAATAAATAAAACTGATGAGTGAAATTTTATATTATAACTGGTGTGCTGTACTTATCAAGAAAAAAAGTAAGGAATAAAACCCGTAATAAATTAATAAACTAATTTCTAAAAAATATCTGATAATAAAAGAGTATCGATTTTCACTTAACTAAATTGGTGATTGTAAAAATTCTTTTGGTAAGTGTAAAATACTTTTTAGTTATCACGTTCAATTTAAGTTCAATGTTCGTTTCAATGAAGAGATTGGACAATTTAAGTTTATACGAAAACATTATATTTTATTTTATTTTCAAATCATCAAATCCTTAGAGAACGCGTTCATTTTTTACATTAGTTTATTCATAACTTATTTTTATTTTATGCACAAATGGGCAGTTTAAAACATCTGTGTATAATAGTTTGGTTTGGGATGACAATATGTTTAATTTATTTAAGTATGTCAGGCGTGTCATTTATGGAAATTTCAATAAGTTACATCTGAATTGTTAGTATTGATGTATTGATAATATTCAAAGTTACCATCGCCAGAAAGATTTCATCGACAAAACTATAAAAACCAGGACTGTAATACAAACTTTCTCATAAAAAACAAAAACATTCTCTCCTAAAATACTAAGAATTGGATCTTGTAACAGAGTGCACCTTTTCATAAATACCTCATCTAAATCAGCCAATCCTCCTCCAACAAATGGTCTTCTATCTTAGTTCAATCAGCTCATGTTGTTCGAAAAACGGCTATACGTTCGAAAAACGTAAAACATAAATTGAAATAAAGAATTATACCAAAGGAAACATAAAAAATAAAAAGTTTGGAGCCGCACAGTCAGGGTGTCCCACTACCCACCTCGTATTGTATTGGTTCACAGTCTTAAAATGATTAAAACACTTCCTATTAATAAGGTATTTCATACAATATTTAATAAAACCTATATGTAGGGTTAAAAGTACTGTACTAACCCGATCAAGTTAGTTCCACTGCTCTAACGACCACATCATTCGTCCTTTGTTATTCACGATTTCCAGCTCACTCGGCACTAGCTATAATTTTACCACTAAAGACCTGTCTGCTTTAAAGAGCTAATTGTTTGCTGTCCTTATCCCAGTGAAAATTTCCAAGTAACTATGAATGACGCCTTAACTCATTGTCTGGTCTATGGTAGTTTATCACTCACGCCGGCCCGACCTTATGCTGTTCAGGTTTCAGTTTCACATACACGATTAAATATTAATCTATAAAATTACGTATAAACCGCACAAATTTCTAATAGTGTAAGAACCGGAAACCTTAAAAGGCAATCTCTTGTAGGATGACTTGTTGGATGTTTACACATATTATGGTAGACCGACACTAAAAAAGACGTGATAGATAATGCAAAACATTTTAACATCTCAGGTTTAATGACAAAACTTTTATATTTGCATTGACGTACTGCTGTTAAATATTTTACTTTGTAAACCATTTTAACACGAAAACTCATAACAAGTGGAAATAGAATACATTCTATTGTGGTGAACTTATATTTCTTTACTAATTAAAAGTTTAGGCCTTAAGTAACGTTAACAAATACATAACGTGTAACTCTGATATTAAAGAAAAAGGTTTTGTGATACGATTATGTGAATTTACCAAGGGGTTTCGTTAATCTATAGTAACTACAACAAGAAGACTGACAAGAATGAAAACATATGGAAACTGAATACAATTACAATAATATAAGGGAAATAAACTACTTAGTCACTATTCAAAATAGGGTAAATAGCGATGGCCTAATGGAAATTATAAAATTGAAAGCTATAATGCTTAAAATAACTCAAATCATTTTAGATTTTAGTTTTGTAAACTAAATCATTACTATTTGTTATTTTAGTTAGTTTAGATATTTATAATTTTTGTGAGGGTCGTTTTTCTAAGTGTTTTGGATAGATTCTCTAACTTATATTGTCCACAAAAAAGATATTTCTTCCAATAAATGAAGTTATGAAAAAAGAAATTACATATATTTTTGTACTTGAAAAAGTCAACAGATCCATCATAAACACATTTCGTTTTATTTATTTATATGTTTTGTTAAATAATAATAAAAATATTAAATAATGTTTCATTCATTCCTAAAATGCCATCACAATCAACTCATTACTATACTATTCTCTGACCTGTATAATCCAAAACGTTCTCCCGGGAGTATTCATCTGCTAAACAACCACTTTATAATGATGTAGATATTGAGCTAAGCTTTCGGTAAAAATCTCCTTGTACACCATTCTACATAGAATGCCTACTACCTTGAAAACTATTTCATAAGTCCAATAGCCATTTACTAAGTTTAACTTTTACAACTTGAGCCAAGACAAGAATATTAAACCATCTAGAAATCAGGACCTACATTGTAAATATTTCAAATTTTAAACCTGCATATATTTTTAAGGAAAACACACGCTCCTTAGGTCCGGTTTTATTCCTTTTAGGTCGGATGTAGGGCATAATACTCTACTAATAAACACGAATTTGATAATTTTATGTACTACTCATCTTATGCACTCATTCAAGATTTCCTTCTGACTCCTTGCGGGCCATCCCCGTGATATGACAAAAATATGGTAGTTACATCAGAAAGTACATTTTACAGTACAGGTGAAGTAATGATGTACCAAGTTTCATTGCATTATCTGTAATCGTTCGGGAATCATCAAGAATTTGCGTTACCTTTTTACATCCGGTATACATAGAGCTAAATAGAATATGATTTAAAATTACGACTGAAACTCATTGAGACATACTCTATCAAATAAATCTACGAGGCGAATGCATCAATATTATTTCCTTTGGAAATCTTTCCTGTCAGCCAATAACACTAACAACTACTAAGTTTCCATTTGCAGCAATATTTTACGTTAAGGTTTTGTTGAACATAATACAATAATTAAACATAACATTCCCCCACTGCAAATCTTTTAAGATATATGAAGATATAAGACACTAATATCATAATTTTTTGACCCCTGAAGTTACAAAAGGAAACCGACAATCATTATATAATTAAAGTTATTAAATCAAAATGAATCTAATTAAACTTCAAAGGCTTGTATTTTATCACAGCTCCTTCCTTGGGACTGATCAAAAGAAAACAAAGCTGAAACGATTATATTCAAAGGTTCTAGCTCAGCTCGTAAGCTAGCAATTAGTTTAGAGAGAATGATTTCCACAAGAGCTGGATTTGCATTACAAAGGTCTGAACTAACGATCCTTTGATCCTCATGCGTTAGGCCGCTTGTTTCCGCGGTGAAAAGCCATCATGTACAGTTGATCTACTCGGATAGTTGTATTCTCTGCCGATACATTGGTCAAAGCGCCAACTGGTTTCAAAATAAGCGCAGCAATGTCAGTGGGATTTCTCATTTGAATTTATTTCTTTCTAGCCGTCTGTTGACAAGAAATTGGCTACTAGATCATATAATGGCAATGAAGAATGGCGTTTAGTTTCATTACAATCTATTTTCAATTAATAATCAAATTGAGAAAATAAGTAATTAAATTGAAAAAGCCTGTAAAACAAACATTTATTAATATCAAAAGATACACGGTGGAATATGTGACTGAACCAAATACTTATTAGTTTAGTTGTGTCCGCTAATATTAAAATATTATGTCATTCGAATTTAAATATTCAAACTTTGCTTAGGCGAACGTAATATCTTACTCCTATATTTACAGTTAGTTATAGTCTTTTATTTAAATGTTTTGGACAAAACGACGAAAACAAAATGAGTTATTGCGTTGTTGCCTAAGAAATGTGTAATACGCACTAAACCTATCCTCTAGGTTTCTCCTCTCAACGCTTCCATCGTACATTTTGTCTAATTCATTTTCAATTATTAAAAATTATTTGGACAAAACACACTATCAAAGTAGTGTGGTACTCAAAAATATACTAAATATTATAATAAATAAAGTGGAGTAAAGTAACTACGAACATACACTAAGAGATAGGCGATGACCGAGAAGGACAGATTTAAATCTGAAATAGTTGGGAGTAATCAGGAATCTTATTTACGATCGTATACCAATTTATATCAGTACTATTGACCTTTTACTGTACCGACTCTCGTCTTTATTATCTTTAATATGGTCAGGCCAGAGTCTCATCAGGACGGGTAAAGTAAGGCTTACAATGGGATCTGCCTCCTCTAAAAATAAAAAACCGAATTGTTGTGTGTGGCTGATTCATGAGAAATCCTTAAAATACGTGCATATTAGATATTTAGTCACATATTATCCAGTTGTAAAAAATGATTATGTATTTATAAATCTATAAGATTCTAACTTATACAGGTAAAGTCAATCATAAACAAATTTCCTGAGAATTAAACTTTAACTGCAAAGTTATTTGACCTCTTGTAATAGGTGGGACATGTGGGTTTCAGTACTAATATAAAATCTGCTATTAAAGAACAGAAAATGAGGGACAAAAACGTGTTAAATACTATTCCATGGGCGAAAATTTATTGAGTGGAATGTCCATTCTAATTTAGATTTGAATGTATGAATCTATAAAGAACATCTGTATATGACGTGGTTTGACATTAATTTCCTCCATCTATTTGGCTTCAAAGGCGTTAAATAAGAACTCGCCTATTTTGTGCTTTTGGTATCTAAAGATTATCACAGTAACTTTAATTTTAATCATTATTCATAATCCGATTTAAATATCTTATGTGTCATAAGATTTATGACAAAATTCATTGAAAGATTATATGCTTAAAGATGTTTTAAAACGTTGTTAGTTTTAAAATATATTGAGAATTTAAATAGGTTTTATTGCCTCCATTTTGAAAATATCTAAGCTAATATTATAATATATTTTGAAGTAACTGGAATTATCAGATTAAAACATATGAAACAAATTTGGGAAACGTAAGCACTAAACACCTATGATTATATAGTGAAATGTGGTTGTATCGGCTGACCATTATTGTGATATACCGATATACCTTTGTCCAACGTATTCTATAACGAATTAATCATTATCAAACGTATTAACGGAGGTTGTGTTTTTGACAGGATGTGTGTTTAGTCTAAAGCATACGCAACGAGATAAAAATCTGCTCAGTCTAGATATAATAACGCCTAGAAAACTAAATAACTAACAACATCAAACTAAGGCGGTGGGCCTGTTATTTACTTCCTGAAAGGTTCGTACATAATTACTTGCATAATGTTGATTACAGTCACACTAAAACATAACATAATATATAAAACGTAAAATAAAAATTGTTGTTTTTGTTCGATATAAATATAATTGTACACACTGTAAAGTATTATGTGACCAAAATGTATAAATAATAAAATATAAAAATTTGTTTGTTTCTTACATTAAGTTAGTAACGGTGCAGAGTTATGGTAATTAAGTTGAGGCCAACCTAGTAAACTAAACAACACTTTCAAAACTTTGGTTACAGTTTACAAAGACAAAGTTTAAATTTACTTTGGTATTTGTTAGTTAGTGTTTTATTTTTATTAAATTGATTGTTCTACTGTATATAGACAAAGGTTTATAGATCAATAGAAGCTCACCATGGACGGGGGGAGTGGGTACGCAGTCCATGCGCACATCTTTCACGGCTTTTGCTGATGGCCAGTTAAGGATAAAACTGGGGAAAACCTCATTAAAGAATATTGCCTAGCATCAAACAAACAGTTTTGAGAAACAGACAAAAAAAATATCAACCTTTCCAGAATAACTACTAATTATTACACGTTGGAATTTCAATATAAAACATAATCTACATGTCAAATCATTTTCCCATTCTTTTGATATTTATAAGGGATATTTATCCCCACAAAATAAATGTTTGTACCTATTTGAGTGTAGAGTTGAGGTAGTTGGCAGAAGAATGTCTACAATAGATGAGTTCCAGCCAAGGCTCTGGTACTAGACAGGCTGGCAGTGAGTGCTTTGGAACCTTATACGTGCTTCCACTGGCACTTCGGGATAAGTCTGTATTGTCTTAGGCTCTATACCGAGCTTCAGGACAATCTCGTCCTCAGACTGCAACACAGCATAAGTCTCTGGTACCAGAAAAGCTGGCAGTGAGTGCTTTGGAACCTTATACGTGCTTCCACTAGCACTTCGGGATAAGTCTGTATTGTCTTAGGCTCTATACCGAGCTTCAGGACAATCTCGTCCTCAGACTGCAACACAGCATAAGTCTCTGGTACCAGACAAGCTGGCAGTGAGTGCTTTGGAACCTTATACGTGCTTTCACTAAGCACTTCGGGATAAGTCTGTATTGTCTTAGGCTCTATACCGAGCTTCAGGACAATTTCGTCCTCAGACTGCAACACAGCATAAGTCTCTGTTTGCTTTAGACCCGATTATTCTACATCCAATAGCAGCCAATATCAAATTTCATATATTCACATTCAATGAGATAACAATTTTATCTCCTTGCAAATTAATGCATGTGTAATCAAAATTTGTTTATAGCAACGTGGGTTTTGTTGCTAATAATTTTTCATAAATACCAATTTTAATAATTAAACATTATTTATTAATGGTAAAAATTAAATGGAAAATTTAAACATAAAACATAAAAGAAGACTTCAAGTGACTGTAATTTTGAGTGCACGTGGTGAGGTTATAGCCGTTATAGGCGGGTAGTATCGCAACAGCCCTACTAGATCATGTATAACGTTTTTATCTACTACTTGCTAACAATGAGACAGTATGGTTTCCAAACGGTCTATAATTAGCGGCCAATGGTTACGTTCCTATTTAATTTATAAAACTTCTATAAGTCTTTCATATTCAATTTAAGTTTATACCAAAAAATATTCTCGTTCCATTTCAAGATTCTAATAAAAACTTTACATATTGCAGATTGTTAAAAATGATCATGGCATTTTATCAATGAATTATTGTGTATAAAAATAATTGCTATTTAAAAAATATATTTTCTATTTTCTATTAGATTCATTATTCTTCTTAGAAAAACGTACAATAGGCCTAATATTTTTTTCGAAATAAATCATTTTATTAACAGTCGCGAAGATTAAATAAAAAATTACATTTAATTATAAATATTACTTATTGTTAATTATGCACCATATTTAATGCATTTTAAAACTTTATTTTTATTTCATTTCTATTCGATGTTGATCATAACATTTTACATATTTTTATCTTATTTTAATACATAATACTCAGAAAATATAATAAAACTTCAGTTTTGTTAAGTTGGTTTTCCTTAATTGTAATACTTGCTTTCCAGTAGAAAACTTCTTTTTTTATTTATTTATTAACGGACCAAAACCATTTTTACAATAAATTACACAATAGCTGATACAAGCGATAAGGCAATAAAAATAGAAAAAAGAATAAGTGCATAAATCGAGAGAATGCGATACAATAACATTATGAAGCTTATAAACAACAAGATGTAAACAAAAATATAAACTATTGAAACATAAACAATGAAACTGCAAGATGATTTTTTTAAAATAAATGTCCTGATTTTTGTATATGTAGTCTAGAAAAAATTGTTATATGCTACTTTTGATACAGGGTATATTCATACCCTTCTGTAAACCAAATACTATATCCTTAATTAGTACATTCACTCATAGCTGTATCCTGATTTTTACTTCGTGATATGTCTTATATGCCATAGGATGTATTTTAGTGATTATTCTCGGGCCTCTAACCCTGACAGATAGATTAAAACCATAGTCTCATAGTCTAAAGTAAAATGGTCCCTATAAACATTAGATTAGCATTTTGAAGTCAAAACCTGTGCGAGCGAAGCCAAGTATATTTATATAGATCTAGCTATGGGATAAAAACGTGGCTATTTGATATATAGTTTTATCCCACCGTAGAAGTTGGTAACTTTTAAGACAAGTGTTAAGTTGAACTTTCAACAGGACGGTAAGATAATTCCTAGCTCTCCAAAAAATTGACTCAATATTTTTGTTTGGTACATCACTATTTATTTTTGCCAGAGCAAATCATCATCTCTCAAATTGTTGCGATAGGGAATTGCCAAGCCCAATCATTTAGGGTCGTATTGACATATTAATGAATATCTTCACTTGTTATAAGACCTTTATTTCAATTATCATTGATATTATGGATCGCATAGCTACATAAATAAGAATTATTACGCTTTTCTGATGGTCTTAGCTTCTCTTAATTCTATTTTTATGTTGATGCGATTGATTCCTTCATTTATAAACTAATGTAAAGGAATATATGTAAAATCATACGTAGAGTAGACAGGAACGATAGGATAAAACCAACTCTACAATATGACCACTGCTTAATTCCTATTCTCCTCTAACACGAGGATAGACGAGGGGATACCCAATATTATAGTAACGGACAACCGAAATTATTGAAATGTGACACATCGCTTTTGTTGTACCCATTACCTTTTCTTGTAACACTTGACCAAATTCCATTCCAATGTGGGCAGTTCCTGGAAAAAACGAATCTGATTTTGAGTTTTTTTCCAAATTGTTTAAAGTATTACTTTATCACTGTGAAAACCTATTTAACTAAAATTTAAAGTTAAAGAACCTAGAGAAATATTAAAAAACCTGTTATTATAATTAAATTAAATTATTGTAAACTCAAAATAGAAAATAGCAATCTTTATGGTCTGGTAATCAAAATTATAAACACACGGATATGACTATTTATTGTATTTATTATTTATTATGTTTTATTCTGAACACTAAACTTTATTATTTTATTATCTTTTTTTAAAGAACTTTAACATAAATTAACCATACGCTTTATAAGTATAATAGATTTGAAATGCCACCATTAAATGTGAATTTCTCAGAAAATTTGACGTTTTTCCTTACTGCGTACTACATTTTATTGCATTAGGGACAGACACAAATAAACCTCATACCCGTATCGACGGATAGCGAGATTTCTAGAAAGTTATTTGTAATTCATTTTTGCTTTAATCTGATTACTTTTGTAAACTGATATTGGGTCATGAATTGTATTTAATATTTTTTTCGCTGGTACTCACGTATTACAAACAGGTATTGAAAATGTTTCCATCTACCTCGAGAGGGAAAATATATTTATGGTTGCATATTTTTGATTTATAACCGTTCATCATACACAATCCTGACGCTTATCTTGTACTCGATCAATTGCATTATAAAACATTAATGTAATAAGTGGGTCAACTGAGGACTTTGATAAACTATGCAACTGGTGGTCCCTTTTTGGGATTTCATCAATGAGACCATTCTTAGTAGGCCTAATAGAAGAGAAACTGATATATGTACTCTTTTTATAATAAATACAATAAAACTGTTATTAATTATTCTCCCTCATTCAATCCTCTTTTAATTTTTTCTTGTACGTTAAAATGTTAACAGTTAAGCAACAATGAGAGTGACAAAGGTGCTGAAGGTCACTGGTGAGCCATATAAACGCTCCTGGTGTTCATAACATTATCAACATTTAAGCGAGCTCATCAGCGTGGCCCACAAAATATATTACATTTTACGTTGAATCGAAGACAGCGCGGATCAGGCAATGTTGTTTATTGCGCTATATCACCGCCCGCACTCACAATGCACTAAGGTAAAACAAAATACTAATTTAGAAAGAGGTGTCAACATAGACGAATAATTCACCGCAAATCCGGACGAATATTTCACCACAATAACCAGATAGAAATTTTATGATTGTAGAATGGTTGTTAGTGAACTGTATAAAACTTTGCTTGGAGTTTTAATGAAAAGTAATAATCAACACTCTTTATTTTCAAACTTTGCAGACCTATTAATTCATGTCTACAAAGATATTTCCACGTTCAATTTTGACAGATTTTCCACTCGGACTACAACATCACCTTCGATTAGGATATAGTTTATGAATTATTTCTATAACCTGTCATAGAACACATTTTGTTGTTTGTTCTGATGAAATGCATTGTCAATCATTTATATAGCCGTTCTTTTCCCCGTAGTGATGAATCTCGTCTAAAACAAAACTTGATTAAAAATATATATATTTGTGCCCTTGAGTAAAAAATTAATACACATTTAATAAAATACCTACATTACATAAATACATGCTATGAATAAGGTAGTTATAATACTATTTCTCTATGTGGGAGAGGAAGGTCTTACAGAGCTTGTGCGTGCTCTGAGCAGACAGGTGGTTTGTCAACCCACTATCATCGCGTGGGGAAATTTAATCATATTAAAAAGAGACTCTTGAGTGAATAAAAGTAAGTTCATTTAATAATAAAATGAGATGGACATTAGCGTGTTTAAATGAATTACAATCTGTTTTTAAAATGAAATCTTTCAACATTTAAATTTAGTATATCCAAATATTGTAATAAAACGAAGACAAACTAAGTATTATTCTTCTTTACTTCCAAACTATTTACGGAAATATATTTATAAAAATTTGACTGCCAAATAAAAATGTATAATTCAAAATATTATTAGGCTAAAAGTGTATCAAACGTTTATTAATACAATTTAATACAATCTTTTAGGCTAAAAAGAATTCACTTTCCTTTTTCAAAAAAGGTTTTAGTTGGTTGTAACCTTAAATTTAATTTAATTAAGAAAATTAATTGTCAACTGTAAACAACCCATATTGTAATCCCATAATCCAAGTTAACTTCCAGGAAAACTACTGTCTTACTGCAACCATTCCTATCTTTGCTAAACCTTTTTTAGAATTCTAACAATATTTTCTCTCTCATAATATTTTGTAACTAATTTTAATCTGCCCATGTTTTAAAATGCTACTACATACACAGACTTTACAAATCTTGTAAATCTAATTACCCTAGTAGAAGAAGGAAGAACTTTACAGACGAGACAGATTATTAGTGGATATAATTACTGTTTGTTATCAGTGGAAATGAACAGTAGCTGTATTCAGCCCCAGGTGATCAGTATGATTACGCTAAACAATAATTATACTATATAGAAATTGTTCGTTCGTTTTCCACAGTTATTGGTTTGCCCTCCGTGTGATAACAGTTCAGATACATCATAAAATTTACTCAGGCAAATGTAATGTTTAGTTCATACTGCAGATAACAAAACGATACAGTTACAAAGCGACACTGTGTACTGTAATGAAAACAGTCGAGTCCGCATTGAGCGCAGACAGCGATAAAAGCCACAAACCGACATCTAGGCCGCAATTCGTTTATCTTAATCGTGATAACATCAGGCAGCTGCTAACTGATATATATAATATTTAATTCGTGATAACATCAGGCAGCTGCTACCTGCTATATATAATAATTTTAATCGTGATAACATCAGGCAGCTACTACTGGCTATATCTAATATTTAATCGTGATAACATTAGGCAGCTGCTACCTGCTATATCTAATATTTAATCGTGATATACATTAGGCAGCTGCTACCTGCTATTATCTATTATTTAATCGTGATAACATCAGGCAACTGCAACCTGCTATATATCTAATATTTAATCGTGATAACATCAGGCAGCTGCTACCTGCTATATCTAATATTTAATCGTGATAACATCAGGCAGCTGCTACCTGCTATATCTAATATTTAATCGTGATAACATCAGGCAGCTGCTACCTGCTATATCTAATATTTAATCGTGATAACATCAGGCAGCTGCTACCTGCTATATCTAATATTTAAATCGTGATAACATCAGGCAGCTGCTACCTGCTATATCTAATATATAATCGTGATAACATTAGGCAGCTGCTACCTGCTATATCTAATATTTATTCGCTAATGCAATATTTTTAGTATTACCACAGCATAAAACGATTCTAGCATTATATGTATAATATCGAAGTCCAAAATTTTGAATATTATAACTTGTATGATTCAGTGACAGAAGTTATTTCCGTTACCTGCTTTAAAAAACACTGCAGTATAACTAAATTTTGAAAGTTGTCTTTGAAACTATAAAAATACTTCTCGTAGTTAATTCCAAAATAAGAGTTTGTGGAAATAATTATTATAAACACAGGTAAGTTATGAAA